>NW_024061169.1:157064-159564 GCF_016432855.1 Salvelinus namaycush
CCTCCCTAAAATGAAGCCTCTCTCTGGGTTAGTTTACCCTCCCTAAAATGAAGCCTCTCTCTGGGTTAGTTTACCCTCCCTAAAATGAAGCCTCTCAATGGGTTAGTTTACCCTCCCTAAAATGAAGCCTCTCTCTGGGTTAGTTTACCCTCCCTAAAATGAAGCCTCTCTCTGGGTTAGTTTACCCTCCCTAAAATGAAGCCTCTCAATGGGTTAGTTTACCCTCCCTAAAATGAAGCCTCTCTCTGGGTTAGTTTACCCTCCCTAAAATGAAGCCTCTCAATGGGTTAGTTTACCCTCCCTAAAATGAACCCTCTTTCTCTCCTGCTTTAAATATACAGTACTTGGTATCCCCCATTCACTCAAGTGTTTCCTTTATTTTGTCAGTTGCCTGTATACTGATGCTCTTTCTGTGCTCGGTGGGTAATGATAACGGCTGTCCGTGTATGTGTCTTTAAACAAGGGATGTTTAACTCATATTTACTTTCCATATTGTCTAGCCCACATGTTCTGTAGCTAGGTCCGTTTTCATTCAAATGGTCACATACCAGTTCTTTTCTTTCAAATCGGGAGAAAGGAGAAGTTACTGGGACGCAACAATGGGCTTGAACTATTATTGTTGATGTATTTAAAGTAGACCTTCGCAGGACGGTGTGTCTCATTCCATGTTACTGTACAGGAAGTAGACCTTCGCAGGACGGTGTGTCTCATCCCATGTCACTGTACAGGAAGTAGACCTTCGTAGGACCTTCTCATCCCATGTCACTGTACAGGAAGTAGACCTTCGCAGGACGGTGTGTCTCATCCCATGTCACTGTACAGGAAGTAGACCTTCGCAGGACGGTGTGTCTCATCCCATGTCACTGTACAGGAAGTAGACCTTCGTAGGACGGTGTGTCTCATCCCATGTCACTGTACAGGAAGTAGACCTTCGTAGGACGGTGTGTCTCATCCCATGTCACTGTACAGGAAGTAGACCTTCGTAGCACGATGTGTCTCATCCCATGTCACTGTACAGGAAGTAGACCTTCGTAGGACGGTGTGTCTCATCCCATGTCACTGTACAGGAAGTAGACCTTCGTAGCACGATGTGTCTCATCCCATGTCACTGTACAGGAAGTAGACCTTCGTAGCACGATGCGTCTCATCCCATGTCACTGTACAGGAAGTAGACCTTCGTAGGACCTTCTCATCCCATGTCACTGTACAGGAAGTAGACCTTCGTAGGACGGTGTGTCTCATCCCATGTCACTGTACAGGAAGTAGACCTTCGTAGCACGATGCGTCTCATCCCATGTCACTGTACAGGAAGTAGACCTTCGTAGGACCTTCTCATCCCATGTCACTGTACAGGAAGTAGACCTTCGTAGGACGGTGTGTCTCATCCCATGTCACTGTACAGGAAGTAGACCGTCGTGTTCCGCGGGGACCAGAGACAATCAGAGCTGAGCTCCTGATTGATGAAGCAATCAAACAGCAGCAAGCAACACACACGCACACACACACACACACACACGCACACATCAACCAGAGCCTTGAGAGTTGGAGACAGCCACTCTTAGTAACAACTTTCCTGTCGTTCTGAGAAACGAGACTTGAGTGTTTCCAATTCCTTCCTCCTATCTATCGCTCTTTTTCTCCACCGGTATGTTCAGGGGAGGGGAGGGGGGAGCCCTATACCCTATATCGTGCACTACTTTTGACCAGGGCTCCATAAGTAGTGCACTATAATAGGGAATAGGGCTCCAGTTAGAACTCATATGGAGTCTGTGTTGAGACTGATGGCTTCTGTATTGTGTGTTGCTCAGTTACAAACTAGATTTGTCATCGCCGTGACTGAGTACTGTGTCATTTGTGTCAGCTGGCTGGACTTGATGAAGCCCTGAAATGCTGGTTTGGGCTGACAGCATCCAGTTGTCCCAAACTAATATCATTTACAACCAGAACCCCCACTAGATGGAGAGGGACAAATCGAATCAACTTTATGCAATACAATTTTATTACATTTTTTGCCTCTGTATTACGTGTCATTTTTTTGGAACCAAACACAATGTGTTCCTCATCGTACTAGAGAGCTGCAACAGACACAACAGACACTGTAGAGCTGCAACAGACACTGGGGCGCTGCAACAGACACTGTAGAGCTGCAACAGACACTGGGGCGCTGCAACAGACACTGGGGCGCTGCAACAGACACTGTAGAGCTGCAACAGACACTGGAGAGCCGCAACAGACACTGGAGAGCTGCAACAGACACTGGGGCGCTGCAACAGACACTGGAGAGCTGCAACAGACACTGGAGAGCCGCAACAGACACTGGAGCGCCGCAACAGACACTGGAGAGCAGCAACAGACACTGGAGAGCTGCAACAGACACTGGAGAGCTGCAACAGACACTGGAGAGCTGCAACAGACACTGGAGCGCTGCAACAGACACTGGAGAGCAGCAACAGACACTGGAGAGCAGCAACAGACACTGGAGAGCTGCAACAGACACTGG
>NW_024061169.1:164564-177064 GCF_016432855.1 Salvelinus namaycush
CATGGTTCTGTTCCATGTAGTCTCCCCTCCCTCCTATAACCATGGTTCTGTTCCATGTAGTCTCCCTCCTATAACCATGGTTCTGTTCCATGTAGTCTCCCCTCCCTCCTATAACCATGGTTCTGTTCCATGTAGTCTCCCCTCCCTCCTATAACCATGGTTCTGTTCCATGTAGTCTCCCTCCTATAACCATGGTTCTGTTCCATGTAGTCTCCCCTCCCTCCTATAACCATGGTTCTGTTCCATGTAGTCTCCCCTCCCTCCTATAACCATGGTTCTGTTCCATGTAGTCTCCCCTCCCTCCTATAACCATGGTTCTGTTCCATGTAGTCTCCCCTCCCTCATATAACCATGGTTCTGTTCCATGTAGTCTCCCCTCCCTCCTATAACCATGGTTCTGATCCATGTAGTCTCCCTCCTATAACCATGGTTCTGTTCCATGTAGTCTCCCTCCTATAACCATGGTTCTGTTCCATGTAGTCTCCCTCCTATAACCATGGTTCTGATCCATGTAGTCTCCCTCCTATAACCATGGTTCTGTTCCATGTAGTCTCCCCTCCCTCCTATAACCATGGTTCTGTTCCATGTAGTCTCCCCTCCCTCCTATAACCATGGTTCTGTTCCATGTAGTCTCCCCTCCCTCCTATAACCATGGTTCTGTTCCATGTAGTCTCCCCTCCCTCCTATAACCATGGTTCTGTTCCATGTAGTCTCCCTCCTATAACCATGGTTCTGTTCCATGTAGTCTCCCCTCCCTCCTATAACCATGGTTCTGTTCCATGTAGTCTCCTCTCCCTCCTATAACCATGGTTCTGTTCCATGTAGTCTCCCTCCTATAACCATGGTTCTGTTCCATGTAGTCTCCCCTCCCTCCTATAACCATGGTTCTGTTCCATGTAGTCTCCCTCCTATAACCATGGTTCTGTTCCATGTAGTCTCCCCTCCCTCCTATAACCATGGTTCTGTTCCATGTAGTCTCCCCTCCCTCCTATAACCATGGTTCTGTTATATGTAATCTCCCTCCCCTCCTATAACCATGGTTCTGTTCCATGTAGTCTCCCCTCCCTCCTATAACCATGGTTCTGTTCCATGTAGTCTCCCCTCCCTCCTATAACCATGGTTCTGTTCCATGTAGTCTCCCCTCCCTCCTATAACCATGGTTCTGTTCCATGTAGTCTCCCCTCCCTCCTATAACCATGGTTCTGTTCCATGTAGTCTCCCCTCCCTCCTATAACCATGGTTCTGTTCCATGTAGTCTCCCCTCCCTCCTATAACCATGGTTCTGATCCATGTAGTCTCCGGTCCCTCCTATAACCATGGTTCTGTTCCATGTAGTCTCCCCTCCCTCCTATAACCATGGTTCTGTTCCATGTAGTCTCCCCTCCTATAACTATGGTTCTGTTCCATGTAGTCTCCCTCCTATAGCCATGGTTCTGTTCCATGTAGTCTCCCTCCTATAACCATGGTTCTGTTCCATGTAGTCTCCCCTCCCTCCTATAACCATGGTTCTGTTCCATGTAGTCTCCCCTCCCTCCTATAACCATGGTTCTGTTCCATGTAGTCTCCCCTCCCTCCTATAACCATGGTTCTGTTCCATGTAGTCTCCCTCCTATAACCATGGTTCTGTTCCATGTAGTCTCCTCTCCCTCCTATAACCATGGTTCTGTTCCATCTAGTCTCCCTCCTATAACCATGGTTCTGTTCCATCTAGTCTCCCTCCTATAACCATGGTTCTGTTCCATCTAGTCTCCCTCCTATAACCATGGTTCTGTTCCATGTAGTCTCCTCTCCCTCCTATAACCATGGTTCTGTTCCATGTAGTCTCCCCTCCCTCCTATAACCATGGTTCTGTTCCATGTAGTCTCCCCTCCCTCCTATAACCATGGTTCTGTTCCATGTAGTCTCCCCTCCCTCCTATAACCATGGTTCTGTTCCATCTAGTCTCCCCTCCCTCCTATAACCATGGTTCTGTTCCATCTAGTCTCCCCTCCCTCCTATAACCATGGTTCTGTTCCATGTAGTCTCCCCTCCCTCCTATAACCATGGTTCTGTTCCATGTAGTCTCCCTCCTATAACCATGGTTCTGTTCCATGTAGTCTCCCCTCCCTCCTATAACCATGGTTCTGTTCCATCTAGTCTCCCCTCCCTCCTATAACCATGGTTCTGTTCCATGTAGTCTCCCCTCCCTCCTATAACCATGGTTCTGTTCCATGTAGTCTCCCCTCCCTCCTATAACCATGGTTCTGTTCCATGTAGTCTCCCCTCCCACCTATAACCATGGTTCTGTTCCATGTAGTCTCCCCTCCCTCCTATAACCATGGTTCTGTTCCATGTAGTCTCCTCTCCCTCATATAACCATGGTTCTGTTCCATGTAGTCTCCCCTCTCTCCTATAACCATGGTTCTGTTCCATGTAGTCTCCCCTCCCTCCTATAACCATGGTTCTGTTCCATGTAGTCTCCCCTCCCTCCTATAACCATGGTTCTGTTCCATGTAGTCTCCCCTCCCTCCTATAACCATGGTTCTGTTCCATGTAGTCTCCTCTCCCTCATATAACCATGGTTCTGTTCCATGTAGTCTCCCCTCTCTCCTATAACCATGGTTCTGTTCCATGTAGTCTCCCCTCCCTCCTATAACCATGGTTCTGTTCCATCTAGTCTCCCCTCCCTCCTATAACCATGGTTCTGTTCCATGTAGTCTCCCTCCTATAACCATGGTTCTGTTCCATGTAGTCTCCCCTCCCTCCTATAACCATGGTTCTGTTCCATGTAGTCTCCCTCCTATAACCATGGTTCTGTTCCATGTAGTCTCCCCTCCCTCCTATAACCATGGTTCTGTTCCATGTAGTCTCCCCTCCCTCCTATAACCATGGTTCTGTTCCATGTAGTCTCCCTCCTATAACCATGGTTCTGTTCCATCTAGTCTCCCTCCTATAACCATGGTTCTGTTCCATCTAGTCTCCCTCCTATAACCATGGTTCTGTTCCATCTAGTCTCCCTCCTATAACCATGGTTCTGTTCCATGTAGTCTCCTCTCCCTCCTATAACCATGGTTCTGTTCCATGTAGTCTCCCCTCCCTCCTATAACCATGGTTCTGTTCCATGTAGTCTCCCCTCCCTCCTATAACCATGGTTCTGTTCCATGTAGTCTCCCCTCCCTCCTATAACCATGGTTCTGTTCCATCTAGTCTCCCCTCCCTCCTATAACCATGGTTCTGTTCCATCTAGTCTCCCCTCCCTCCTATAACCATGGTTCTGTTCCATGTAGTCTCCCCTCCCTCCTATAACCATGGTTCTGTTCCATGTAGTCTCCCTCCTATAACCATGGTTCTGTTCCATGTAGTCTCCCCTCCCTCCTATAACCATGGTTCTGTTCCATCTAGTCTCCCCTCCCTCCTATAACCATGGTTCTGTTCCATGTAGTCTCCCCTCCCTCCTATAACCATGGTTCTGTTCCATCTAGTCTCCCCTCCCTCCTATAACCATGGTTCTGTTCCATGTAGTCTCCCCTCCCTCCTATAACCATGGTTCTGTTCCATGTAGTCTCCTCTCCCTCCTATAACCATGGTTCTGTTCCATGTAGTCTCCCCTCCCTCCTATAACCATGGTTCTGTTCCATGTAGTCTCCCCTCCCTCCTATAACCATGGTTCTGTTCCATGTAGTCTCCCCTCCCTCCTATAACCATGGTTCTGTTCCATCTAGTCTCCCCTCCCTCCTATAACCATGGTTCTGTTCCATCTAGTCTCCCCTCCCTCCTATAACCATGGTTCTGTTCCATGTAGTCTCCCCTCCCTCCTATAACCATGGTTCTGTTCCATGTAGTCTCCCTCCTATAACCATGGTTCTGTTCCATGTAGTCTCCCCTCCCTCCTATAACCATGGTTCTGTTCCATCTAGTCTCCCCTCCCTCCTATAACCATGGTTCTGTTCCATGTAGTCTCCCCTCCCTCCTATAACCATGGTTCTGATCCATCTAGTCACCCTCCTATAACCATGGTTCTGTTCCATCTAGTCTCCCTCCTATAACCATGGTTCTGTTCCATCTAGTCTCCCTCCTATAACCATGGTTCTGTTCCATCTAGTCTCCCTCCTATAACCATGGTTCTGTTCCATGTAGTCTCCTCTCCCTCCTATAACCATGGTTCTGTTCCATGTAGTCTCCCCTCCCTCCTATAACCATGGTTCTGTTCCATGTAGTCTCCCCTCCCTCCTATAACCATGGTTCTGTTCCATGTAGTCTCCCCTCCCTCCTATAACCATGGTTCTGTTCCATCTAGTCTCCCCTCCCTCCTATAACCATGGTTCTGTTCCATCTAGTCTCCCCTCCCTCCTATAACCATGGTTCTGTTCCATGTAGTCTCCCCTCCCTCCTATAACCATGGTTCTGTTCCATGTAGTCTCCCTCCTATAACCATGGTTCTGTTCCATGTAGTCTCCCCTCCCTCCTATAACCATGGTTCTGTTCCATCTAGTCTCCCCTCCCTCCTATAACCATGGTTCTGTTCCATGTAGTCTCCCCTCCCTCCTATAACCATGGTTCTGTTCCATGTAGTCTCCCCTCCCTCCTATAACCATGGTTCTGTTCCATGTAGTCTCCCCTCCCACCTATAACCATGGTTCTGTTCCATGTAGTCTCCCCTCCCTCCTATAACCATGGTTCTGTTCCATGTAGTCTCCTCTCCCTCATATAACCATGGTTCTGTTCCATGTAGTCTCCCCTCTCTCCTATAACCATGGTTCTGTTCCATGTAGTCTCCCCTCCCTCCTATAACCATGGTTCTGTTCCATGTAGTCTCCCCTCCCTCCTATAACCATGGTTCTGTTCCATGTAGTCTCCCCTCCCTCCTATAACCATGGTTCTGTTCCATGTAGTCTCCTCTCCCTCATATAACCATGGTTCTGTTCCATGTAGTCTCCCCTCTCTCCTATAACCATGGTTCTGTTCCATGTAGTCTCCCCTCCCTCCTATAACCATGGTTCTGTTCCATCTAGTCTCCCCTCCCTCCTATAACCATGGTTCTGTTCCATGTAGTCTCCCTCCTATAACCATGGTTCTGTTCCATGTAGTCTCCCCTCCCTCCTATAACCATGGTTCTGTTCCATGTAGTCTCCCTCCTATAACCATGGTTCTGTTCCATGTAGTCTCCCCTCCCTCCTATAACCATGGTTCTGTTCCATGTAGTCTCCCCTCCCTCCTATAACCATGGTTCTGTTCCATGTAGTCTCCCTCCTATAACCATGGTTCTGTTCCATGTAGTCTCCTCTCCCTCCTATAACCATGGTTCTGTTCCATCTAGTCTCCCTCCTATAACCATGGTTCTGTTCCATCTAGTCTCCCTCCTATAACCATGGTTCTGTTCCATCTAGTCTCCCTCCTATAACCATGGTTCTGTTCCATGTAGTCTCCTCTCCCTCCTATAACCATGGTTCTGTTCCATGTAGTCTCCCCTCCCTCCTATAACCATGGTTCTGTTCCATGTAGTCTCCCCTCCCTCCTATAACCATGGTTCTGTTCCATGTAGTCTCCCCTCCCTCCTATAACCATGGTTCTGTTCCATCTAGTCTCCCCTCCCTCCTATAACCATGGTTCTGTTCCATCTAGTCTCCCCTCCCTCCTATAACCATGGTTCTGTTCCATGTAGTCTCCCCTCCCTCCTATAACCATGGTTCTGTTCCATGTAGTCTCCCTCCTATAACCATGGTTCTGTTCCATGTAGTCTCCCCTCCCTCCTATAACCATGGTTCTGTTCCATCTAGTCTCCCCTCCCTCCTATAACCATGGTTCTGTTCCATGTAGTCTCCCCTCCCTCCTATAACCATGGTTCTGTTCCATCTAGTCTCCCCTCCCTCCTATAACCATGGTTCTGTTCCATGTAGTCTCCCCTCCCTCCTATAACCATGGTTCTGTTCCATGTAGTCTCCTCTCCCTCCTATAACCATGGTTCTGTTCCATGTAGTCTCCCCTCCCTCCTATAACCATGGTTCTGTTCCATGTAGTCTCCCCTCCCTCCTATAACCATGGTTCTGTTCCATGTAGTCTCCCCTCCCTCCTATAACCATGGTTCTGTTCCATCTAGTCTCCCCTCCCTCCTATAACCATGGTTCTGTTCCATCTAGTCTCCCCTCCCTCCTATAACCATGGTTCTGTTCCATGTAGTCTCCCCTCCCTCCTATAACCATGGTTCTGTTCCATGTAGTCTCCCTCCTATAACCATGGTTCTGTTCCATGTAGTCTCCCCTCCCTCCTATAACCATGGTTCTGTTCCATCTAGTCTCCCCTCCCTCCTATAACCATGGTTCTGTTCCATGTAGTCTCCCCTCCCTCCTATAACCATGGTTCTGATCCATCTAGTCCCCCCCCCCCCAGGGCCAGAACGTGGTTGAGGGGCTGCTGTGTGGATATTGGATATTCTGCCCCAGCTGGGCTGCTTCACCCCCTTTAACCCCAAACTCAGTACCACAGTTGGCAGGCAGGGCAGGGAGGCTTTTGGTGTGCGTGCGTGGGGCGGGCGGGCGGGCTTCCCTGAAGCTGTGTGGTTGTTTAATAGTTGATAGAAATGGAGATGCTGGCCTCTGTGTGATTATGATACATGGGGGGGGGGGGGGGGGGGGGCTGGGGAGGGGGAGAGGAGGGGGCTGCGGGGGGGGGGGGGGGGTGGAGCAGGGCTGGGAGAGATGGATGGATGGATGGAGGGAGGGAGTGGAGCAGGGCTGGGAGAGATGGATGGATGGATGGAGGGGGTGGAACAGGGAGAGACGTAGATATCAGAGAGGGCTGGATGAAGAGAGGTGGCTCCTCCTCTTTAGAGTAGAGTGCTGTCTCTATGACAACAGTATGTGTTCTGATGGTACCAGCTTGACTCACTACTGTTGTCTGAGCTAATCAGAGACTGTGGAATTATTCTATCACCCTGCCTCATCACACCCTCTCTTCTCCACACGAGTCAGCAAAAAATAGTCCTCTCCAATCCTGGAGTCATCTGTAGTTTCTCAGACGTATGTTTACTTCCTGAAAATGTCTCAAACTCCTCGTTGTTTCTGGGGGGGAAAAGTCCACATGTCCTTGTTTAATTATTTATTATTAGGAAATGATTTGTATTAGTAGAATGATATGTTAAGTAGATGTATTGTTCCTCAGTGATGTTTTATTTGTTCTATAATATTAAACTTGTATGTGTCATGTACCTCAGACTTAACTGTGACTCTTACCTAGTTTCAGTCTGTTAGATTAGAAGTTTTCACCGTTGCTACTTTGTCCTCGTACATCTTAACACTTGTCATCCTCATCAAACTGTCTCGCTGGTTGTCAAGATAACAGATATACCAGAGAGCTGTTGAGAACAAATGTACCATGTTCATAGTATGTTGAGGAGAAATGTACCATGTTCATAGTATGTTGAGGAGAAATGTACCATGTTCATAGTATGTTGAGGAGAAATGTACCATGTTCATAGTATGTTGAGGACAAATGTACCATGTTCATAGTATGTTGAGGACAAATGTACCATGTTCATAGTATGTTGAGGAGAAATGTACCATGTTCATAGTATGTTGAGGACAAATGTACCATGTTCATAGTATGTTGAGGAGAAATGTACCATGTTCATAGTATGTTGAGGAGAAATGTACCATGTTCATAGTATGTTGAGGACAAATGTACCATGTTCATAGTATGTTGAGGACAAATGTACCATGTTCATAGTATGTTGAGGACAAATGTACCATGTTCATAGTATGTTGAGGAGAAATGTACCATGTTCATAGTATGTTAAGGAGAAATGTACCATGTTCATAGTATGTTAAGGAGAAATGTATCATGTTCATAGTATGTTAAGGAGAAATGTACCATGTTCATAGTATGTTGAGGAGAAATGTATCATGTTCATAGTATGTTAAGGAGAAATGTATCATGTTCATAGTATGTTAAGGAGAAATGTACCATGTTCATAGTATGTTGAGGACAAATGTACCATGTTCATAGTATGTTAAGGAGAAATGTACCATGTTCATAGTATGTTGAGGACAAATGTACCATGTTCTTAGTATGTTAAGGAGAAATGTACCATGTTCATAGTATGTTGAGGAGAAATGTATCATGTTCATAGTATGTTAAGGAGAAATGTATCATGTTTATAGTATGTTAAGGAGAAATGTATCATGTTCATAGTATGTTAAGGAGAAATGTACCATGTTCATAGTATGTTAAGGAGAAATGTATCATGTTCATAGTATGTTAAGGAGAAATGTATCATGTTCATAGTATGTTAAGGAGACATGTGTCAGGGTGATATAAGACATTGACTAGTGTGAGGTGTCAGGGTGATATAAGACATTGACTAGTGTGAGGTGTCAGGGTGATATAAGACATTGACTAGTGTGAGGTGTCAGGGTGATATAAGACATTGACTAGTGTGAGGTGTCAGGGTGATATAAGACATTGACTAGTGTGAGGTGTCAGGGTGATATAAGACATTGACTAGTGTGAGGTGTCAGGGTGATATAAGACATTGACTAGTGTGAGGTGTCAGGGTGATATAAGACATTGACTAGTGTGAGGTGTCAGGGTGATATAAGACATTGACTAGTGTGAGGTGTCAGGGTGATATAAGACATTGACTAGTGTGAGGTGTCAGGGTGATATAAGACATTGACTAGTGTGAGGTGTCAGGGTGATATAAGACATTGACTAGTGTGAGGTGTCAGGGTGATTTCATGTAATTTCTTCTGTTAGTAGTTTGCATCATTGACCAATGGATATTGAGATGTAATAACAATAGACAGTAGTATATCTCTGTTGTGGTAAATCTCTGCTGTGGTTTTGGTCAGTAGTTTATCTGGACCAGCAGGCTCTTTCTGTCTTCTCTTTTTTACAAAGTCAATTAGTTTGTTTTCTTCTCTGAGACACAAACGACAGGGGAGCTGCTCTCTCTCTCTCTCTCTCTCTCTCTCTCTCTCTCTCTCTCTCTCTCTCTCTCTCTCTGTCTCTCTGCTCTCTCTGTCTCTCTGTCTCTCTCTCTCTCTCTCTCTCTCTCTTTCTCTCTCTCTCTCTCTCTCTTTCTCTCTCTCTCTCTCTCTCTCTCTCTCTCTCTCTCTCGCTCTCTCTCTCTCTCTCTCTCTCTCTCTGTCTCTCTGCTCTCTCTGTCTCTCTGTCTCTCTATGTCTCTCTATGTCTCTCTCTCTCTCTGTGTCTCTCTCTCTGTCTCTCTCTCTCTCTCTCTCTCTGTCTCTCTCTCAATTCAATTCAATGGACTTTATTGACATGGCAAGTTCATTATTACTTACATTGTCAAAGTATACATATTGAAAAATACAAAATAAAATATATATTTATATATAAATAAATGGTGGGACCAACAGTAATAATAATAGTAGTAGTGGACATGGGATTACCATGAACAACAACTACAACAACAATATTAATCAGAACAACAATACATTAAATCAATGGTAGTAGACCAGTCTCAACATGACTTGAGAAGACACATGACCTGGTATGAAAGACAAAACAAAACAAGATGGGACATATTATCAACATTACTTTGCACTTTTCACTGGCTGTTCCTCAGGTTGTGGCAGGAGGACACATATTTGGCTGCCAAAACTGCACATTTTGGCTTTTCACCCAATAAATATTTGATTTTTTCTTCATCTTTTATAGTTTCGAATTCTTTGTATTGAATTATAATTTTGGGAAAGAAATATTCTCTTAGGTCTGAGCTCTGTCTCTACCTCTCCCCTGGAGCAGAGTGAGCACAGCCTGTCCTCTCTGGGCAGCCAGGTTTGTCTGTGACGACCGGTCTCTATAGCCAGACTGCTCACTGAGTCTGTACCTAGTCAATGTTTTCCTCAGTTTTCTATCAGTCACAGTGGTCAGATAGTCTGCCACCATGTACTGCCTGTTTAGAGCCAAATAGCATTGAAGTTTACTTTGATTTTTTGTGGTGTCTTTCCAATAGGTGATATATTTTTCTTTTTGTTTTGTGATGATTTGGTTGGGCCAGATTTTCTCTCTCTCTCTGTCAGACTTTGGAAAAAAACTAACCAAGTTCCCAGCTTCACATTTTAGCCCCTAAATTGTTTCTCTAATGATTTTGTTTTATTTTTTAAACATCCCAACAGTATCTGTCTATACAGTACAATGTATTGTTTTGTAGTAGCCTGCACTTTAAGTTTGTGCTCACAACTTTATTTATTTATGTGTGAACTTGGCGTTTGGCTGGCCTGGCAGGCTTGTTGGGTGGTAAACAGACGTGAATAACACGTTTTAGTGTGTAATTGTTCTGCCCCTCGCTGTGCTGTGTTGGATCTCCACACCACCACCGTGCAGTGAAAAGTCAAAGGGATTTGTCCCAATTGGTACCTTATTACCCTACGTAGTGCACTACTTTTGATCAGAGTCCTATGGGCCCTGGTCAAAAGTAGTGCACTGCATAGTGAATAGGGTGCGATTTGGGACGCAAACAAGGTCTACCTGCCAGAACTACCCGTCAGAGCTGGGCTTCTCTCACAGGAGCCTGAGCCAAAATCAATGGGAGAACAAGTTAGCATTATAATTAGCATTAGTGTGAAGAGTGAATGTGAAAACCGGTTAGCATTAGCATTAGTGTAAAGAGTGAATGTGAAAACCGGTTAGCATTAGCATTAGCATTCGTGTAAAGAGTGAATTTGAAATCAGGGTTAGTGTAACATTAGTGTGAACTGTTAAAGTAAATCAACTTTATTCATAACTGTGGTTATTACAGAAATCTCTCCTCTGAAGATCCTCTTCATCATTCAGAGGATCAATTAATCACATTATCATCACATTATCAGCACATTATCCCCCGAGATCTGCTTGTTTCCTGTTATGTGATTGAAGCCTGTTTGGCTGTGAGACCGAGAGTAAACACAAGTATATACCTGGTTAATACACTGTTTATGGAGGTATACACCTGGTTAATACACTGTTTATGGAGGTATACACCTGGTTAATACACTGTTTATGGAGGTATACACCTGGTTAATACACTGTTTATGGAGGTATACACCTGGTTAATACACTGTTTATGGAGGTATACACCTGGTTAATACACTGTTTATGGAGGTATACACCTGGTTAATACACTGTTTATGGAGGTGTACACCTGGTTAGTACACTGTTTATGGAGGTATACACCTGGTTAATACACTGTTTATGGAGGTATACACCTGGTTAATACACTGTTTATGGAGGTATACACCTGGTTAATACACTGTTTATGGAGGTATACACCTGGTTAATACACTGTTTATGGAGGTATACACCTGGTTAATACACTGTTTATGGAGGTATACACCTGGTTAGTACACCGTTTATGGAGGTATACACCTGGTTAATACACTGTTTATGGAGGTATACACCTGGTTAATACACTGTTTATGGAGGTATACACCTGGTTAATACACTGTTTATGGAGGTATACACCTGGTTAATACACTGTTTATGGTGGTATACACCTGGTTAATACACTGTTTATGGAGGTATACACCTGGTTAATACACTGTTTATGGAGGTATACACCTGGTTAATACACTGTTTATGGAGGTATACACCTGGTTAATACACTGTTTATGGAGGTATACACCTGGTTAATACACTGTTTATGGAGGTATACACCTGGTTAATACACTGTTTATGGAGGTATACACCTGGTTAATACACTGTTTATGGAGGTATACACCTGGTTAATACACAGTTTATGGAGGTATACACCTGGTTAATACACAGTTTATGGAGGTATACACCTGGTTAATACACAGTTTATGGAGGTATACACCTGGTTAATACACTGTTTATGGAGGTATACACCTGGTTAATACACTGTTTATGGAGGTATACACCTGGTTAATACACCGTTTATGGAGGTATACACCTGGTTAATACACTGTTTATGGAGGTATACACCTGGTTAATACACCGTGTATGGAGGTATACACCCGGGAACCATGTTTTATTATATCTCCATTAGTGGGTTGTTAGTTCTGGACCCATGTGTTATTATATCTCCATTAGTGGGTTGTTAGTTCTGGACCCCATGTGTTATTATATCTCCATTAGTGGGTTGTTAGTTCTGGACCCCATGTGTTATTATATCTCCATTAGTGGGTTGTTAGTTCTGGACCCCATGTGTTATTATATCTCCATTAGTGTGTTGTTAGTTCTGGACCCCATGTGTTATTATATCTCCATTAGTGGGTTGTTAGTTCTGGACCCATGTGTTATTATATCTCCATTAGTGGGTTGTTAGTTCTGGACCCATGTGTTATTATATCTCCATTAGTGGGTTGTTAGTTCTGGACCCATGTGTTATTATATCTCCATTAGTGGGTTGTTAGTTCTGGACCCATGTGTTATTATATCTCCATTAGTGGGTTGTTAGTTCTGGACCCCATGTGTTATTATATCTCCATTAGTGGGTTGTTAGTTCTGGACCCATGTGTTATTATATCTCCATTAGTGGGTTGTTAGTTCTGGACCCCATG
>NW_024061170.1:0-124478 GCF_016432855.1 Salvelinus namaycush
GGTGTAGTAAGGTCAGGGTTAGGTAGATAGTTACCTGGACTAGGTGTAGTAAGGTCAGGGTTAGGTAGATAGTTACCTGGGCTAGTGTAGTAAGGTCAGGGTTAGGTAGATAGTTACCTGGGCTAGGTGTAGTAAGGTCAGGGTTAGGTAGAATAGTTACCTGGGCTAGATGTAGTAAGGTCAGGGTTAGGTAGATAGTTACCTGGGCTATAGGTGTAGTAAGGTCAGGGTTAGGTAGATAGTTACCTGGGCTAGGTGTAGTAAGGTCAGGGTTAGGTAGATAGTTACCTGGGCTATAGGTGTAGAAGGTCAGGGTTAGGTAGATAGTTACCTGGGCTAGGTGTAGTAAGGTCAGGGTTAGGTAGATAGTTACCTGGGCTAGATGTAGTAAGGTCAGGGTTAGGTAGTAGTTACCTGGGCTATAGTGTAGTAAGGTCAGGGTTAGGTAGATAGTTACCTGGCTAGGTGTAGTAAGGTCAGGGTTAGGTAGATAGTTACCTGGGCTAGGTGTAGTAAGGTCAGGGTTAGGTAGATAGTTACCTGGGCTAGGTGTAGTAAGGTCAGGGTTAGGTAGATAGTTACTGGGCTAGGTGTAGTAAGGTCAGGGTTAGGTAGATTAGTTACCTGGGCTAGGTGTAGTAAGGTCAGGGTTAGGTAGATAGTTACCTGGGCTAGGTGTAGTAAGGTCAGGGTTAGGTAGATAGTTACCTGGGCTAGGTGTAGTAAGGTCAGGGTTAGGTAGATAGTTACCTGGGCTAGGTGTAGTAAGGTCAGGGTTAGGTAGATAGTTACCTGGGCTAGATGTAGTACGGTCAGGGTTAGTTAGATAGTTACCTGGGCTAGGTGTAGTAAGGTCAGGGTTAGGTAGATAGTTACCTGGGCTATAGGTGTAGTAAGGTCAGGGTTAGGTAGATAGTTACCTGGGCTATAGATGTAGTAAGGTCAGGGTTAGGTAGATAGTTACCTGGGCTAGGTGTAGTAAGGTCAGGGTTAGGTAGATAGTTACCTGGGCTAGGTGTAGTAAGGTCAGGGTGAGGTAGATAGTTACCTGGGCTAGGTGTAATAAGGTCAGGGTTAGGTAGATAGTTACCTGGGCTAGGTGTAGTAAGGTCAGGGTTAGGTAGATAGTTACCTGGGATAGGTGTAGTAAGGTCAGGGTTAGGTAGATTAGTTACCTGGGCTAGGTGTAGTAAGGTCAGGGTTAGGTAGATAGTTACCTGGGCTAGGTGTAGTAAGGTCAGGGTTAGATAGTTAGTTACCTGCGCTAGGTGTAGTAAGGTCAGGGTTAGGTAGATTAGTTACCTGGGCTAGGTGTAGTAAGGTCAGGGTTAGGTAGATAGTTACCTGGGCTAGGTGTAGTAAAGTCAGGGTTAGGTAGATAGTTACCTGGGCTAGATGTAGTAAGGTCAGGGTATGGTAGATTAGTTACCTGGGCTAGATGTAGTAAGGTCAGGGTTAGGTAGATTAGTTACCTGGGCTAGATGTAGTAAGGTCAGGGTTAGGTAGATAGTTACCTGGGCTAGATGTAGTAAGGTCAGGGTTAGGTAGATAGTTACCTGGGCTAGATGTAGTAAGGTCAGGGTTAGGTAGATAGTTACCTGGGCTAGGTGTAGTAAGGTCAGGGTTAGGTAGATAGTTACCTGGGCTAGATGTAGTAAGGTCAGGGTTAGGTAGATAGTTACCTGGGCTAGGTGTAGTAAGGTCAGGGTTAGGTAGATAGTTACCTGGGCTAGGTGTAGTAAGGTCAGGGTTAGGTAGATTAGTTACCTGGGCTATAGGTGTAGTAAGGTCAGGGTTAGGTAGATAGTTACCTGGGCTAGATGTAGTAAGGTCAGGGTTAGGTAGATAGTTACCTGGGCTAGATGTAGTAAGGTCATGGTTAGGTAGATAGTTACCTGGGCTATAGGTGTAGTAAGGTCAGGGTTAGGTAGATAGTTACCTGGGCTATAGGTGTAGTAAGGTCAGGGTTAGGTAGATAGTTACCTGGGCTAGATGTAGTAAGGTCATGGTTAGGTAGATAGTTACCTGGGCTATAGGTGTAGTAAGGTCAGGGTTAGGTAGATAGTTACCTGGGCTATAGGTGTAGTAAGGTCAGGGTTAGGTAGATAGTTACCTGGGCTATAGGTGTAGTAAGGTCAGGGTTAGGTAGATAGTTACCTGGGCTAGATGTAGTAAGGTCAGGGTTAGTTAGATAGTTACCTGGGCTAGGTGTAGTAAGGTCAGGGTTAGGTAGATAGTTACCTGGGCTAGATGTAGTAAGGTCAGGGTTAGTTAGATAGTTACCTGGGCTAGATGTAGTAAGGTCAGGGTTAGTTAGATAGTTACCTGGGCTAGGTGTAGTAAGGTCAGGGTTAGGTAGATAGTTACCTGGGCTAGGTGTAGTAAGGTCAGGGTTAGGTAGATAGTTACCTGGGCTATAGGTGTAGTAAGGTCAGGGTTAGGTAGATAGTTACCTGGGCTAGGTGTAGTAAGGTCAGGGTTAGGTAGATAGTTACCTGGGCTAGGTGTAGTAAGGTCAGGGTTAGGTAGATAGTTACCTGGGCTAGATGTAGTAAGGTCAGGGTTAGGTAGATAGTAACTGGGCTAGGTGTAGTAAGGTCAGGGTTAGGTAGATAGTTACCTGGGCTAGGTGTAGTAAGGTCAGGGTTAGGTAGATAGTTACCTGGGCTAGGTGTAGTAAGGTCAGGGTTAGGTAGATAGTTACCTGGGCTAGATGTAGTAAGGTCAGGGTTAGGTAGATAGTTACCTGGGCTAGGTGTAGTAAGGTCAGGGTTAGGTAGATAGTTACCTGGGCTAGATGTAGTAAGGTCAGGGTTAGGTAGATAGTTACCTGGGCTAGATGTAGTAAGGTCAGGGTTAGGTAGATAGTTACCTGGGCTATAGGTGTAGTAAGGTCAGGGTTAGGTAGATAGTTACCTGGGCTATAGGTGTAGTAAGGTCAGGGTTAGGTAGATTAGTTACCTGGGCTAGGTGTAGTAAGGTCAGGGTTAGATAGTTAGTTACCTGGGCTAGGTGTAGTAAGGTCAGGGTTAGGTAGATAGTTACCTGGGCTATAGGTGTAGTAAGGTCAGGGTTAGGTAGATAGTTACCTGGGCTAGATGTAGTAAGGTCAGGGTTAGGTAGATAGTTACCTGGGCTAGGTGTAGTAAGGTCAGGGTTAGGTAGATAGTTACCTGGGCTAGGTGTAGTAAGGTCAGGGTTAGGTAGATAGTTACCTGGGCTAGGTGTAGTAAGGTCAGGGTTAGGTAGATAGTTACCTGGGCTATAGGTGTAGTAAGGTCAGGGTTAGGTAGATAGTTACCTGGGCTAGGTGTAGTAAGGTCAGGGTTAGGTAGATTAGTTACCTGGGCTATAGGTGTAGTAAGGTCAGGGTTAGGTAGATAGTTACCTGGGCTAGATGTAGTAAGGTCAGGGTTAGGTAGATAGTTACCTGGGCTAGGTGTAGTAAGGTCAGGGTTAGGTAGATAGTTACCTGGGCTAGGTGTAGTAAGGTCAGGGTTAGGTAGATAGTTACCTGGGCTAGGTGTAGTAAGGTCAGGGTTAGGTAGATAGTTACCTGGGCTAGGTGTAGTAAGGTCAGGGTTAGTTAGATAGTTACCTGGGCTATTGGTGTAGTAAGGTCAGGGTTAGGTAGATAGTTACCTGGGCTAGGTGTAGTAAGGTCAGGGTTAGGTAGATTAGTTACCTGGGCTATAGATGTAGTAAGGTCAGGGTTAGGTAGATAGTTACCTGGGCTAGATGTAGTAAGGTCAGGGTTAGTTAGATAGTTACCTGGGCTATTGGTGTAGTAAGGTCAGGGTTAGGTAGATAGTTACCTGGGCTAGGTGTAGTAAGGTCAGGGTTAGGTAGATTAGTTACCTGGGCTATAGATGTAGTAAGGTCAGGGTTAGGTAGATAGTTACCTGGGCTAGGTGTAGTAAGGTCAGGGTTAGGTAGATAGTTACCTGGGCTAGATGTAGTAAGGTCAGGGTTAGGTAGATAGTTACCTGGGCTAGGTGTAGTAAGGTCAGGGTTAGGTAGATAGTTACCTGGGCTATAGGTGTAGTAAGGTCAGGGTTAGGTAGATAGTTACCTGGGCTATAGGTGTAGTAAGGTCAGGGTTAGGTAGATAGTTACCTGGGCTAGGTGTAGTAAGGTCAGGGTTAGGTAGATAGTTACCTGGGCTAGATGTAGTAAGGTCAGGGTTAGGTCGATAGTTACCTGGGCTAGGTGTAGTAAGGTCAGGGTTAGGTAGATAGTTACCTGGGCTAGGTGTAGTAAGGTCAGGGTTAGGTAGATAGTTACCTGGGCTAGGTGTAGTAAGGTCAGGGTTAGGTAGATAGTTACCTGGGCTAGGTGTAGTAAGGTCAGGGTTAGGTAGATAGTTACCTGGGCTAGGTGTAGTAAGGTCAGGGTTAGGTAGATAGTTACCTGGGCTAGATGTAGTAAGGTCAGGGTTAGGTAGATAGTTACCTGGGCTAGGTGTAGTAAGGTCAGGGTTAGGTAGATAGTTACCTGGGCTAGGTGTAGTAAGGTCAGGGTTAGGTAGATAGTTACCTGGGCTAGGTGTAGTAAGGTCAGGGTTAGTTAGATAGTTACCTGGGCTAGGTGTAGTAAGGTCAGGGTTAGTTAGATAGTTACCTGGGCTAGGTGTAGTAAGGTCAGGGTTAGGTAGATAGTTACCTGGGCTAGGTGTAGTAAGGTCAGGGTTAGGTAGATAGTTACCTGGGCTAGATGTAGTAAGGTCAGGGTTAGGTAGATAGTTACCTGGGTTAGGTGTAGTAAGGTCAGGGTTAGGTAGATAGTTACCTGGGTTAGGTGTAGTAAGGTCAGGGTTAGGTAGATTAGTTACCTGGGCTATAGGTGTAGTAAGGTCAGGGTTAGGTAGATAGTTACCTGGGCTAGGTGTAGTAAGGTCAGGGTTAGGTAGATAGTTACCTGGGCTATAGGTGTAGTAGGGTTAGATATACACTACCGTTCAAAAGTTTGGGGTCACTTAGAAATGTCCTTGTTTTTGAAAGAAAACAATTTTTTTTGTCTATTAAAATAACATCAAATTGATCAGAAATTCAGTGTAGACATTGTTAATGTTGTAAATGACTATTGTAGCTGGAAACGGCAGGTTTTTATTGGAATATCTACATAGGCGTACAGAGGCCCATTATCAGCAACCATCACTCCTGTGTTCTAATGGCACGTTGTGTTAGCTAATCCAAGTTTATCATTTTAAAAGGCTAATTGATCATTAGAAAATCCTTTTGCAATTATGTTACCACAGCTGAAAACTGTTGTTTTGATTAAAGAAGCAATAAAACTGGCCTTCTTTAGACTAGTTGAGTATCTGGAGCATCAGCATTTGTGGGTTCGATTACTGGCTCAAAATGGCCAGAAACAAAGACCTTTCTTCTGAAACTCGTCAGTCAAGAACTGAAGATCTAGAAAGAGGAGTGGGAGGCCCCGGTGCACAACTGAGCAAGAGGACAAGTACATTAAAGTGTCTAGTTTGAGAAACAGACGCCTCACAAGTCCTCAACTGCCAGCTTCATTAAATAGTACCCGCAAAACACCAGTCTCAACGTCAACAGTGAAGAGGTGACTCCGGGATGCTGGCCTATATCTTAGAAAAAGCTATATCTTAGTGTGATCAATAAAAATAAAAGATTAAGATGGGCAAAAGAACACAGACACTGGACAGTGGAACTCTCCCTAGAAGGCCAGCATCCCGGAGTCGCCTCTTCACTGTTGACGTAGAGACTGGTATTTTGCGGGTACTATTTAATGAAGCTGCCAGTTGAGGACTTGTGAGGCGTCTGTTTCTCAAACTAGACACTCTAATGTACTTGTTCTCTTGCTCAGTTGTGCACGGGGGCCTCCCACTCTTCTTTCTATTCTGGTTAGAGCCAGTTTGCACTGTTCTGTGAAGGGACTAGTACACAGCGTTGTACGAGATCTTCAGTTTCTTGGCAATTTATCACATGGAATAGCCTTCATTTCTCAGAAGTGTATAGTTGTAGTGTATAGTTACCTGGGCTAGATGTAGTAAGGTCAGGGTTAGGAAGTTAGTTAGTTACCTGGATATATGTAGTAAGGTCGGGGTTAGAGTTAGGGTTAGGTCTAATAGGTTAACTCAGGCCTCCATCTCTAACCCAAACAGAGTTACATTTTACATTTTAGTCATTTAGCAGACGCTCTTATCCAGAGCGACTTACAGTAGAGTGCATACATTTTATTACATTTTTTTACATACTGAGACAAGGATATCCCTACCGGCCAAACCCTCCCTAACCCGGACGACGCTATGCCAATTGTGCGTCGCCCCACGGACCTCCCGGTTGCGGCCGGCTGCGACAGAGCCTGGGCGCGAACCCAGCCCAGCCTGGGCGCGAACCCAGAGACTCTGGTGGCGCAGCTAGCACTGCGATGCAGTGCCCTAGACCACTGCGCCACCCGCGAGTTCAAGCTGAAGGGTTAGAGTTAGGGTTAGGTCTAATAGGTTAACTCAGGCCTCCATCTCTAACCCAAACAGAGTTCAAGCTGAAGAAGATGTGGAAGAGTCCCAACGGAAGCATCAGGAACATTCTGGGCGGAACCGTCTTCCGAGAGCCAATCATCTGCAAGAACATTCCCCGTCTGGTCCCTGGTTGGACGCAGCCAATAACGATCGGCAGACACGCCTTTGGTGACCAGGTAGATAAGTAGCATACAATACGTGTTTTAGATTAGATTTGTATTCAACAACAATGTTCTGTTGTTGATGTTTGTTGTTGTGTTGTTCCACAGTACAGAGCCACAGACTTTGTGATCACCAAGCCGGGGAAGTTTAAGATGGTGTTCACCCCGGCTGACGGCAGCAAGGGGAATGAGTGGGAGGTCTTTGACTTCCTCTCAGGAGGCTGTGGGTTGGGCATGTACAATACTGATGAGGTGAGCAGGCTGGGACAGGTATTATTTTTTTTTTTAAGTTACACACTTTATTTTCCATCCAAGGAATGAAATTTGCCTTTGTCATTAAAGAATATAAACTGAGCAAAAATATAAACGCAACATGTAAAGTGTTGGTCCCATGTTTCATGAGCTGAAATAAAAGATCCCAGAAATGTTCTATACGCACAAAAAACGTATTTCTCTCAAATTTGGTGGACAAATGTGTCTACATCCCTGTTAGTGAGCATTTATCCTTTGCCAAGATAATCCATCTACCTGACAGGTGTGGAAAATAAAGAAGCTGATTAAACAGCATTATCATTACACAGGTGCACCTTGTGCTGGAGACAATAAAAGGCCACTTTAAAATGTGCACTTTTGTCACACAACACAATGCCACAGAGCGTGCAATTGGCATGCTGACTGCAGGAATGTTGCCAGTGAATTGAATGTTAATTTCTCTACCATAAGCCTCCTCCAACATCGTTTTAGAGAATTTGGCATTACATCCAACCGGCCTCATAACCCCAGACCACATGTAACCACGGCAGCCCAGGACCTTCACATCCGGCTTCTTCACCAGCTGGATCATCTGAGACCAGCCAGCCGGACAGCTGATGAAACTGTGTTGTTGCACCACCGAAGAATTTCTGCACAAACGGTTAGAAACGTCTCAGGGAAGCTCATCTTGTGCTCGTCGTCCTCACCAGGGTTTTGACCTGACTGCAGTTCAGCTTCGTCCTCACCAGGGTCTTGACCTGACTGCAGTTCGGCGTCGTCCTCACCAGGGTTTTGACCTGACTGCAGTTCAGCGTCGTAACTGACTTCAGTGGGTAAATGCTCGTCTTCCTCACCAGGGTTTTGACCTGACTGCAGTTCAGCGTCGTAACTGACTTCAGTGGGTAAATGCTCGTCGTCCTCACCAGGGTTTTGACCTGACTGCAGTTCAGCGTCGTAACTGACTTCAGTGGGTAAATGCTCGTCTTCCTCACCAGGGTCTTGACCTGACTGCAGTTCGGCGTCGTAACTGACTTCAGTGGGTAAATGCTCGTCTTCCTCACCAGGGTTTTGACCTGACTGCAGTTCAGCGTCGTAACTGACTTCAGTGGGTAAATGCTCGTCTTCCTCACCAGGGTTTTGACCTGACTGCAGTTCAGCGTCGTAACTGACTTCAGTGGGTAAATGCTCGTCTTCCTCACCAGGGTTTTGACCTGACTGCAGTTCAGCGTCGTAACCGACTTCAGTGGGTAAATGCTCGTCTTCCTCACCAGGGTTTTGACCTGACTGCAGTTCGGTGTCGTAACTGACTTCAGTGGGTAAATGCTCGTCTTCCTCACCAGGGTTTTGACCTGACTGCAGTTCGGCGTCGTAACTGACTTCAGTGGGTAAATGCTCGTCTTCCTCACCAGGGTTTTGACCTGACTGCAGTTCGGCGTCGTAACTGACTTCAGTGGGTAAATGCTCGTCTTCCTCACCAGGGTTTTGACCTGACTGCAGTTCAGCGTCGTAACCGACTTCAGTGGGTAAATGCTCGTCTTCCTCACCAGGGTTTTGACCTGACTGCAGTTCAGCGTCGTAACCGACTTCAGTGGGTAAATGCTCGTCTTCCTCACCAGGGTTTTGACCTGACTGCAGTTCAGCGTCGTAACCGACTTCAGTGGGTAAATGCTCGTCTTCCTCACCAGGGTTTTGACCTGACTGCAGTTCAGCGTCATAACTGACTTCAGTGGGTAAATGCTCGTCTTCCTCACCAGGGTTTTGACCTGACTGCAGTTCAGCGTCGTAACCGACTTCAGTGGGTAAATGCTCGTCTTCCTCACCAGGGTTTTGACCTGACTGCAGTTCAGCGTCGTAACCGACTTCAGTGGGTAAATGCTCGTCTTCCTCACCAGGGTTTTGACCTGACTGCAGTTCAGCGTCGTAACCGACTTCAGTGGGTAAATGCTCGTCTTCCTCACCAGGGTTTTGACCTGACTGCAGTTCAGCGTCGTAACCGACTTCAGTGGGTAAATGCTCGTCTTCCTCACCAGGGTTTTGACCTGACTGCAGTTCAGCGTCGTAACCGACTTCAGTGGGTAAATGCTCACCTTTGATGGCCACTGGCCCGCTGGAGACGTGTGCTCTTCAGGGATGATTCCCGGTTTGAACTGTACCAGGCAACTGTTTTGTGGTCCAGCGGTTTGCTGATGTCAACGTTGTGAACAGAGTGCCCCATGGTGGCGGTGGGGTTATGGTATGGGCAGGCATTAGCTACGGACAATGAATACAACTGCATTTTATCGATGGAAATTTGAATGCACAGAGATACCGTGATGAGATCCTGAGGCCCATTGTCGTGTTATTCATCCGCCACCATCACCTCATGTTTCAGTATGATAATGGACAGCCTGTTTGTCCAGTCCAGTCCATCACAGGGTTCTAATAGTGTTCTGTCTGTCCTGTCCAGTCCATCACAGGGTTCTAATAGTGTTCTGTTTGTCCAGTCCAGTCCATCACAGGGTTCTAATAGTGTTATGTCTGTCCTGTCCAGTCCATCACAGGGTTCTAATAGTGTTCTGTCTGTCCTGTCCAGTCCATCACAGGGTTCTAATAGTGTTCTGTCTGTCCTGTCCAGTCCATCACAGGGTTCTAATAGTGTTCTGTCCAGTCCATCACAGGGTTCTAATATTGTTCTGTCTGTCCTGTCCAGTCCATCACAGGGTTCTAATAGTGTTCTGTCTGTCCTGTCCAGTCCATCACAGGGTTCTAATAGTGTTCTGTCTGTCCTGTCCAGTCCATCACAGGGTTCTAATAGTGTTCTGTCCAGTCCATCACAGGGTTCTAATAGTGTTCTGTCCAGTCCATCACAGGGTTCTAATAGTGTTCTGTCTGTCCTGTACAGTCCATCACAGGGTTGTAATAGTGTTCTGTTTGTCCTGTCCAGTCCATCACAGGGTTCTAATAGTGTTCTGTCTGTCCTGTCCAGTCCATCACAGGGTTCTAATAGTGTTCTGTCTGTCCTGTCCAGTCCATCACAGGGTTCTAATAGTGTTCTGTCTGTCCTGTCCAGTCCATCACAGGGTTCTAATAGTGTTCTGTCTGTCCTGTCCAGTCCATCACAGGGTTCTAATAGTGTTCTGTCTGTCCTGTCCAGTCCATCACAGGGTTCTAATAGTGTTCTGTCTGTCCTGTCCAGTCCATCACAGGGTTCTAATAGTGTTCTGTCTGTCCTGTCCAGTCCATCACAGGGTTCTAATAGTGTTCTGTCCAGTCCATCACAGGGTTCTAATAGTGTCCTGTCTGTCCAGTCCATCACAGGGTTCTAATAGTGTTCTGTCCAGTCCATCACAGGGTTCTAATAGTGTTCTGTCTGTCCTGTCCAGTCCATCACAGGGTTCTAATAGTGTTCTGTCTGTCCTGTCCAGTCCATCACAGGGTTCTAATAGTGTTCTGTCTGTCCTGTCCAGTCCATCACAGGGTTCTAATAGTGTTCTGTCTGTCCTGTCCAGTCCATCACAGGGTTCTAATAGTGTTCTGTCTGTCCTGTCCAGTCCATCACAGGGTTCTAATAGTGTTCTGTCTGTCCTGTCCAGTCCATCACAGGGTTCTAATAGTGTTCTGTCTGTCCTGTCCAGTCCATCACAGGGTTCTAATAGTGTTCTGTCTGTCCTGTCCAGTCCATTACAGGGTTCTAATAGTGTTCTGTCTGTCCTGTCCAGTCCATCACAGGGTTCTAATAGTGTTCTGTCTGTCCTCTCCAGTCCATCACAGGGTTCTAATAGTGTTCTGTCTGTCCTGTCCAGTCCATCACAGGGTTCTAATAGTGTTCTGTCTGTCCTGTCCAGTCCATCACAGGGTTCTAATAGTGTTCTGTCCAGTCCATCACAGGGTTCTAATAGTGTTGTGTCTGTCCTGTCCAGTCCATCACAGGGTTCTAATAGTGTTCTGTCTGTCCTGTCCAGTCCATCACAGGGTTCTAATAGTGTTCTGTTTGTCCTGTCCAGTCCATCACAGGGTTCTAATAGTGTTCTGTTTGTCCTGTCCAGTCCATCACAGGGTTCTAATAGTGTTCTGTCCAGTCCATCACAGGGTTCTAATAGTGTTCTGTCCAGCCCATCACAGGGTTCTAATAGTGTCCTGTCCAGTCCATCACAGGGTTCTAATAGTGTTCTGTCTGTCCTGTCCAGTCCATCACAGGGTTCTAATAGTGTTCTGTCTGTCCTGTCCAGTCCATCACATGGTTCTAATAGTGTTCTGTCTGTCCTGTCCAGCCCATCACAGGGTTCTAATAGTGTCCTGTCCAGTCCATCACAGGGTTCTAATAGTGTTCTGTCTGTCCTGTCCAGTCCATCACAGGGTTCTAATAGTGTTGTGTCTGTCCTGTCCAGTCCATCACAGGGTTCTAATAGTGTTCTGTCTGTCCTGTCCAGTCCATCACAGGGTTCTAATAGTGTTCTGTCTGTCCTGTCCAGTCCATCACAGGGTTCTAATAGTGTTCTGTCTGTCCTGTCCAGTCCATCACAGGGTTCTAATAGTGTTCTGTCTGTCCTGTCCAGTCCATCACAGGGTTCTAATAGTGTTCTGTCTGTCCTGTCCAGTCCATCACAGGGTTCTAATAGTGTTCTGTCTGTCCTGTACAGTCCATCACAGGGTTCTAATAGTATTCTGTCTGTCCTGTCCAGTCCATCACAGGGTTCTAATAGTGTTCTGTCTGTCCTGTCCAGTCCATCACAGGGTTCTAATAGTGTCCTGTCTGTCCTGTCCAGTCCATCACAGGGTTCTAATAGTGTTCTGTCTGTCCTGTCCAGTCCATCACAGGGTTCTAATAGTGTTCTGTCTGTCCTGTCCAGTCCATCACAGGGTTCTAATAGTGTCCTGTCCAGTCCATCACAGGGTTCTAATAGTGTTCTGTCTGTCCTGTCCAGTCCATCACAGGGTTCTAATAGTGTTGTCTGTCCTGTCCAGTCCATCACAGGGTTCTAATAGTGTTCTGTCTGTCCTGTACAGTCCATCACAGGGTTGTAATAGTGTTCTGTTTGTCCTGTACAGTCCATCACAGGGTTCTAATAGTGTTCTGTCTGTCCTGTCCAGTCCATCACAGGGCTCTAATAGTGTTCTGTCTGTCCTGTCCAGTCCATCACAGGGTTCTAATAGTGTTCTGTCTGTCCTGTCCAGTCCATCACAGGGTTCTAATAGTGTTCTGTCTGTCCTGTCCAGTCCATCACAGGGTTCTAATAGTGTTCTGTCTGTCCTGTCCAGTCCATCACAGGGTTCTAATAGTGTTCTGTCTGTCCTGTCCAGTCCATCACAGGGTTCTAATAGTGTTCTGTCTGTCCTGTCCAGTCCATCACAGGGTTCTAATAGTGTCCTGTCCAGTCCATCACAGGGTTCTAATAGTGTTGTCTGTCCTGTCCAGTCCATTACAGGGTTCTAATAGTGTTCTGTCTGTCCTGTCCAGTCCATCACAGGGTTCTAATAGTGTCCTGTCCAGTCCATCACAGGGTTCTAATAGTGTTCTGTCTGTCCTGTCCAGTCCATCACAGGGTTCTAATAGTGTTCTGTCTGTCCTGTCCAGCCCATCACAGGGTTCTAATAGTGTCCTGTCCAGTCCATCACAGGGTTCTAATAGTGTTCTGTCTGTCCTGTCCAGTCCATCACAGGGTTCTAATAGTGTTCTGTCTGTCCTGTCCAGTCCATCACAGGGTTCTAATAGTGTTCTGTCTGTCCTGTCCAGTCCATCACAGGGTTCTAATAGTGTTCTGTCTGTCCTGTCCAGTCCATCACAGGGTTCTAATAGTGTTCTGTCTGTCCTGTCCAGTCCATCACAGGGTTCTAATAGTGTTCTGTCTGTCCTGTCCAGTCCATCACAGGGTTCTAATAGTGTTCTGTCTGTCCTGTCCAGTCCATTACAGGGTTCTAATAGTGTCCTGTCCAGTCCATCACAGGGTTCTAATAGTGTTCTGTCTGTCCTGTCCAGTCCATCACAGGGTTCTAATAGTGTTCTGTCTGTCCTGTCCAGTCCATCACAGGGTTCTAATAGTGTTCTGTCTGTCCTGTCCAGCCCATCACAGGGTTCTAATAGTGTTCTGTCTGTCCTGTCCAGTCCATTACAGGGTTCTAATAGTGTTGTCTGTCCTGTCCAGTCCATCACAGGGTTCTAATAGTGTTCTGTCTGTCCTGTCCAGTCCATCACAGGGTTCTAATAGTGTTCTGTCTGTCCTGTCCAGTCCATCACAGGGTTCTAATAGTGTTCTGTCTGTCCTGTCCAGTCCATCACAGGGTTCTAATAGTGTTCTGTCTGTCCTGTCCAGTCCATCACAGGGTTCTAATAGTGTTCTGTCTGTCCTGTCCAGTCCATCACAGGGTTCTAATAGTGTTCTGTCTGTCCTGTCCAGTCCATTACAGGGTTCTAATAGTGTTCTGTCTGTCCTGTCCAGTCCATCACAGGGTTCTAATAGTGTTCTGTCTGTCCTGTCCAGTCCATCACAGGGTTCTAATAGTGTTCTGTCTGTCCTGTCCAGTCCATCACAGGGTTCTAATAGTGTTCTGTCTGTCCTGTCCAGTCCATCACAGGGTTCTAATAGTGTTCTGTCTGTCCTGTCCAGTCCATCACAGGGTTCTAATAGTGTTCTGTCTGTCCTGTCCAGTCCATCACAGGGTTCTAATAGTGTTCTGTCTGTCCTGTCCAGTCCATCACAGGGTTCTAATAGTGTTCTGTCTGTCCTGTCCAGTCCATCACAGGGTTCTAATAGTGTTCTGTCTGTCCTGTCCAGTCCATCATAGGGTTCTAATAGTGTTCTGTCTGTCCTGTCCAGTCCATCACAGGGTTCTAATAGTGTTCTGTCTGTCCTGTCCAGTCCATCACAGGGTTCTAATAGTGTTCTGTCTGTAGTTTCCAGTCCATCACAGGGTTCTAATAGTGTTCTGTCTGTCCTGTCCAGTCCATCACAGGGTTCTAATAGTGTTCTGTCTGTCCTGTCCAGTCCATCACAGGGTTCTAATAGTGTTCTGTTTATCCTGTCCAGTCCATCACAGGGTTCTAATAGGGTTCTGTCTGTCCTGTCCAGTCCATCACAGGGTTCTAATAGTGTTCTGTCTGTCCTGTCCAGTCCATCACAGGGTTCTAATAGTGTTCTGTCTGTCCTGTCCAGTCCATCACAGGGTTCTAATAGTGTTCTGTCTGTCCTGTCCAGTCCATCACAGGGTTCTAATAGTGTTCTGTCTGTCCTGTCCAGTCCATCACAGGGTTCTAATAGTGTTCTGTCTGTCCTGTCCAGTCCATCACAGGGTTCTAATAGTGTTCTGTCTGTCCTGTCCAGTCCATCACAGGGTTCTAATAGTGTTCTGTCTGTCCTGTCCAGTCCATCACAGGGTTCTAATAGTGTTCTGTCTGTCCTGTCCAGTCCATCACAGGGTTCTAATAGTGTTCTGTCTGTCCTGTCCAGTCCATCACAGGGTTCTAATAGTGTTCTGTCTGTCCTGTCCAGTCCATCACAGGGTTCTAATAGTGTTCTGTCCAGTCCATCACAGGGTTCTAATAGTGTTCTGTCTGTCCTGTCCAGCCCATCACAGGGTTCTAATAGTGTCCTGTCCAGTCCATCACAGGGTTCTAATAGTGTTCTGTCTGTCCTGTCCAGTCCATCACAGGGTTCTAATAGTGTTCTGTCTGTCCTGTCCAGTCCATCACAGGGTTCTAATAGTGTTCTGTTTATCCTGTACAGTCCATCACAGGGTTCTAATAGTGTTCTGTCTGTCCTGTCCAGTCCATCACAGGGTTCTAATAGTGTTCTGTCTGTCCTGTCCAGTCCATCACAGGGTTCTAATAGTGTTCTGTCTGTCCTGTCCAGTCCATCACAGGGTTCTAATAGTGTTCTGTCTGTCCTGTCCAGTCCATCACAGGGTTCTAATAGTGTTGTCTGTCCTGTCCAGTCCATCACAGGGTTCTAATAGTGTTCTGTCTGTCCTGTCCAGTCCATCACAGGGTTCTAATAGTGTTCTGTCTGTCCTGTCCAGTCCATCACAGGGTTCTAATAGTGTTCTGTCTGTCCTGTCCAGTCCATCACAGGGTTCTAATAGTGTTCTGTCTGTCCTGTCCAGTCCATCACAGGGTTCTAATAGTGTTCTGTCTGTCCTGTCCAGTCCATCACAGGGTTCTAATAGTGTTCTGTTTGTCCTGTCCAGTCCATCACAGGGTTCTAAAAGTGTTCTGTCTGTCCTGTCCAGTCCATCACAGGGTTCTAATAGTGTTGTCTGTCCTGTCCAGTCCATCACAGGGTTCTAATAGTGTTGTGTCTGTCCTGTCCAGTCCATCACAGGGTTCTAATAGTGTTCTGTCTGTCCTGTCCAGTCCATCACAGGGTTCTAATAGTGTTCTGTCTGTCCTGTCCAGTCCATCACAGGGTTCTAATAGTGTTCTGTCTGTCCTGTCCAGTCCATCACAGGGTTCTAATAGTGTTCTGTCTGTCCTGTCCAGTCCATCACAGGGTTCTAATAGTGTTCTGTCTGTCCTGTCCAGTCCATCACAGGGTTCTAATAGTGTTCTGTCTGTCCTGTCCAGTCCATCACAGGGTTCTAATAGTGTTCTGTCTGTCCTGTCCAGTCCATCACAGGGTTCTAATAGTGTTCTGTCTGTCCTGTCCAGTCCATCACAGGGTTCTAATTGTGTTGTCTGTCCTGTCCAGTCCATCACAGGGTTCTAATAGTGTTCTGTCTGTCCTGTCCAGTCCATCACAGGGTTCTAATAGTGTTCTGTCTGTCCTGTCCAGTCCATCACAGGGTTCTAATAGTGTTCTGTCTGTCCTGTCCAGTCCATCACAGGGTTCTAATAGTGTTCTGTCTGTCCTGTCCAGTCCATCACAGGGTTCTAATAGTGTTCTGTCTGTCCTGTCCAGTCCATCACAGGGTTCTAATAGTGTTCTGTCTGTCCTGTCCAGTCCATCACAGGGTTCTAATAGTGTTCTGTCTGTCCTGTCCAGTCCATCACAGGGTTCTAATAGTGTTCTGTCTGTCCTGTCCAGTCCATCACAGGGTTCTAATAGTGTTCTGTCTGTCCTGTCCAGTCCATCACAGGGTTCTAATAGTGTTCTGTCTGTCCTGTCCAGTCCATCACAGGGTTCTAATAGTGTTCTGTCTGTCCTGTCCAGTCCATCACAGGGTTCTAATAGTGTTCTGTCTGTCCTGTCCAGTCCATCACAGGGTTCTAATAGTGTTCTGTCTGTCCTGTCCAGTCCATCACAGGGTTCTAATAGTGTTCTGTCTGTCCTGTCCAGTCCATCACAGGGTTCTAATAGTGTTCTGTCTGTCCTGTCCAGTCCATCACAGGGTTCTAATAGTGTTCTGTCTGTCCTGTCCAGTCCATCACAGGGTTCTAATAGTGTTCTGTCTGTCCTGTCCAGTCCATCACAGGGTTCTAATAGTGTTCTGTCTGTCCTGTCCAGTCCATCACAGGGTTCTAATAGTGTTCTGTCTGTCCTGTCCAGTCCATCACAGGGTTCTAATAGTGTTCTGTCTGTCCTGTCCAGTCCATCACAGGGTTCTAATAGTGTTCTGTCCAGTCCATCACAGGGTTCTAATAGTGTTCTGTCTGTCCTGTCCAGTCCATCACAGGGTTCTAATAGTGTCCTGTCTGTCCTGTCCAGTCCATCACAGGGTTCTAATAGTGTTCTGTCCAGTCCATCACAGGGTTCTAATAGTGTTCTGTCTGTCCTGTCCAGTCCATCACAGGGTTCTAATAGTGTTCTGTCTGTCCTGTCCAGTCCATCACAGGGTTCTAATAGTGTTCTGTCTGTCCTGTCCAGTCCATCACAGGGTTCTAATAGTGTTCTGTCTGTCCTGTCCAGTCCATCACAGGGTTCTAATAGTGTTCTGTCTGTCCTGTCCAGTCCATCACAGGGTTCTAATAGTGTTCTGTCTGTCCTGTCCAGTCCATCACAGGGTTCTAATAGTGTTCTGTCTGTCCTGTCCAGTCCATCACAGGGTTCTAATAGTGTTCTGTCTGTCCTGTCCAGTCCATCACAGGGTTCTAATAGTGTTCTGTCTGTCCTGTCCAGTCCATCACAGGGTTCTAATAGTGTTCTGTCTGTCCTGTCCAGTCCATCACAGGGTTCTAATAGTGTTCTGTCTGTCCTGTCCAGTCCATCACAGGGTTCTAATAGTGTTCTGTCTGTCCTGTCCAGTCCATCACAGGGTTCTAATAGTGTTCTGTCCAGTCCATCACAGGGTTCTAATAGTGTCCTGTCTGTCCTGTCCAGTCCATCACAGGGTTCTAATAGTGTTCTGTCCAGTCCATCACAGGGTTCTAATAGTGTCCTGTCTGTCCTGTCCAGTCCATCACAGGGTTCTAATAGTGTTCTGTCTGTCCTGTCCAGTCCATCACAGGGTTCTAATAGTGTCCTGTCTGTCCTGTCCAGTCCATCACAGGGTTCTAATAGTGTTCTGTCTGTCCTGTCCAGTCCATCACAGGGTTCTAATAGTGTTCTGTCTGTCCTGTCCAGTCCATCACAGGGTTCTAATAGTGTTCTGTCTGTCCTGTCCAGTCCATCACAGGGTTCTAATAGTGTTCTGTCCAGTCCATCACAGGGTTCTAATAGTGTCCTGTCTGTCCTGTCCAGTCCATCACAGGGTTCTAATAGTGTTCTGTCCAGTCCATCACAGGGTTCTAATAGTGTCCTGTCTGTCCTGTCCAGTCCATCACAGGGTTCTAATAGTGTTCTGTCTGTCCTGTCCAGTCCATCACAGGGTTCTAATAGTGTTCTGTCTGTCCTGTCCAGTCCATCACAGGGTTCTAATAGTGTCCTGTCTGTCCTGTCCAGTCCATCACAGGGTTCTAATAGTGTTCTGTCTGTCCTGTCCAGTCCATCACAGGGTTCTAATAGTGTCCTGTCCAGTCCATCACAGGGTTCTAATAGTGTTCTGTCTGTCCTGTCCAGTCCATCACAGGGTTCTAATAGTGTTCTGTCTGTCCTGTCCAGTCCATCACAGGGTTCTAATAGTGTTGTGTCTGTCCTGTCCAGTCCATCACAGGGTTCTAATAGTGTCCTGTCTGTCCTGTCCAGTCCATCACAGGGTTCTAATAGTGTTCTGTTTGTCCTGTCCAGTCCATCACAGGGTTCTAATAGTGTTGTGTCTGTCCTGTCCAGTCCATCACAGGGTTCTAATAGTGTTCTGTCCAGTCCATCACAGGGTTCTAATAGTGTTGTGTCTGTCCTGTCCAGTCCATCACAGGGTTCTAATAGTGTTCTGTCCAGTCCATCACAGGGTTCTAATAGTGTTGTGTCTGTCCTGTCCAGTCCATCACAGGGTTCTAATAGTGTTGTGTCTGTCCTGTCCAGTCCATCACAGGGTTCTAATAGTGTTCTGTCTGTCCTGTCCAGTCCATCACAGGGTTCTAATAGTGTTCTGTCCAGTCCATCACAGGGTTCTAATAGTGTCCTGTCTGTCCTGTCCAGTCCATCACAGGGTTCTAATAGTGTTCTGTCCAGTCCATCACAGGGTTCTAATAGTGTTCTGTCTGTCCTGTCCAGTCCATCACAGGGTTCTAATAGTGTCCTGTCCAGTCCATCACAGGGTTCTAATAGTGTTCTGTCTGTCCTGTCCAGTCCATCACAGGGTTCTAATAGTGTTCTGTCTGTCCTGTCCAGTCCATCACAGGGTTCTAATAGTGTTCTGTCTGTCCTGTCCAGTCCATCACAGGGTTCTAATAGTGTTCTGTCTGTCCTGTCCAGTCCATCACAGGGTTCTAATAGTGTCCTGTCTGTCCTGTCCAGTCCATCACAGGGTTCTAATAGTGTTCTGTCCAGTCCATCACAGGGTTCTAATAGTGTCCTGTCTGTCCTGTCCAGTCCATCACAGGGTTCTAATAGTGTTCTGTCTGTCCTGTCCAGTCCATCACAGGGTTCTAATAGTGTTCTGTCTGTCCTGTCCAGTCCATCACAGGGTTCTAATAGTGTTCTGTCTGTCCTGTCCAGTCCATCACAGGGTTCTAATAGTGTTCTGTCCAGTCCATCACAGGGTTCTAATAGTGTCCTGTTTGTCCTGTCCAGCCCATCACAGGGTTCTAATAGTGTCCTGTCCAGTCCATCACAGGGTTCTAATAGTGTTCTGTCTGTCCTGTCCAGTCCATCACAGGGTTCTAATAGTGTTCTGTCTGTCCTGTCCAGTCCATCACAGGGTTCTAATAGTGTTCTGTCTGTCCTGTCCAGTCCATCACAGGGTTCTAATAGTGTCCTGTCTGTCCTGTCCAGTCCATCACAGGGTTCTAATAGTGTTCTGTCTGTCCTGTCCAGTCCATCACAGGGTTCTAATAGTGTCCTGTCCAGTCCATCACAGGGTTCTAATAGTGTTCTGTCTGTCCTGTCCAGTCCATCACAGGGTTCTAATAGTGTTCTGTCTGTCCTGTCCAGTCCATCACAGGGTTCTAATAGTGTTCTGTCTGTCCTGTCCAGTCCATCACAGGGTTCTAATAGTGTTCTGTCTGTCCTGTCCAGTCCATCACAGGGTTCTAATAGTGTTCTGTCCAGTCCATCACAGGGTTCTAATAGTGTCCTGTTTGTCCTGTCCAGCCCATCACAGGGTTCTAATAGTGTCCTGTCCAGTCCATCACAGGGTTCTAATAGTGTTCTGTCTGTCCTGTCCAGTCCATCACAGGGTTCTAATAGTGTCCTGTCTGTCCTGTCCAGTCCATCACAGGGTTCTAATAGTGTTCTGTCTGTCCTGTCCAGTCCATCACAGGGTTCTAATAGTGTCCTGTCCAGTCCATCACAGGGTTCTAATAGTGTTCTGTCTGTCCTGTCCAGTCCATCACAGGGTTCTAATAGTGTTCTGTCTGTCCTGTCCAGTCCATCACAGGGTTCTAATAGTGTTCTGTTTGTCCTGTCCAGTCCATCACAGGGTTCTAATAGTGTTCTGTTTGTCCTGTCCAGTCCATCACAGGGTTCTAATAGTGTCCTGTCCAGTCCATCACAGGGTTCTAATAGTGTTCTGTCTGTCCTGTCCAGTCCATCACAGGGTTCTAATAGTGTTCTGTCTGTCCTGTCCAGTCCATCACAGGGTTCTAATAGTGTCCTGTCCAGTCCATCACAGGGTTCTAATAGTGTTCTGTCTGTCCTGTCCAGTCCATCACAGGGTTCTAATAGTGTTCTGTCTGTCCTGTCCAGTCCATCACAGGGTTCTAATAGTGTTCTGTTTGTCCTGTCCAGTCCATCACAGGGTTCTAATAGTGTTCTGTCTGTCCTGTCCAGTCCATCACAGGGTTCTAATAGTGTTCTGTCTGTCCTGTCCAGTCCATCACAGGGTTCTAATAGTGTTCTGTCTGTCCTGTCCAGTCCATCACAGGGTTCTAATAGTGTTCTGTTTGTCCTGTCCAGTCCATCACAGGGTTCTAATAGTGTCCTGTCTGTCCTGTCCAGTCCATCACAGGGTTCTAATAGTGTTCTGTCTGTCCTGTCCAGTCCATCACAGGGTTCTAATAGTGTTCTGTCTGTCCTGTCCAGTCCATCACAGGGTTCTAATAGTGTTCTGTTTGTCCTGTCCAGTCCATCACAGGGTTCTAATAGTGTCCTGTCTGTCCTGTCCAGTCCATCACAGGGTTCTAATAGTGTTCTGTTTGTCCTGTCCAGTCCATCACAGGGTTCTAATAGTGTTGTGTCTGTCCTGTCCAGTCCATCACAGGGTTCTAATAGTGTTCTGTCCAGTCCATCACAGGGTTCTAATAGTGTTGTGTCTGTCCTGTCCAGTCCATCACAGGGTTCTAATAGTGTTCTGTCCAGTCCATCACAGGGTTCTAATAGTGTTGTGTCTGTCCTGTCCAGTCCATCACAGGGTTCTAATAGTGTTGTGTCTGTCCTGTCCAGTCCATCACAGGGTTCTAATAGTGTCCTGTCTGTCCTGTCCAGTCCATCACAGGGTTCTAATAGTGTTCTGTCTGTCCTGTCCAGTCCATCACAGGGTTCTAATAGTGTTCTGTCTGTCCTGTCCAGTCCATCACAGGGTTCTAATAGTGTTGTGTCTGTCCTGTCCAGTCCATCACAGGGTTCTAATAGTGTTCTGTCCAGTCCATCACAGGGTTCTAATAGTGTTGTGTCTGTCCTGTCCAGTCCATCACAGGGTTTGCCCACAGCTGTTTCCAGTATGCCATCAACAAGAGGTGGCCTCTATACATGAGCACTAAGAACACCATCCTTAAGTACTACGACGGACGCTTCAAGGATATCTTCCAGGAGATCATCAGTAAGACATGAAACTGGCCGCCTACAGTATAGAGTTGCACTGCATTCCACATTTATACTATTCTATATATAGACTAAACCTAACTACTGTAGATATAATCTATTCACCATATTTATAACTAACTAGATATAGTCTATTCACCATATTTATAACTAGATATAGTCTATTCACCATATTTATAACTAGATATAGTCTATTCACCATATTTATAACTAACTAGATATAGTCTATTCACCATATTTATAACTAACTAGTCTATTCACCATATTATACCTAACTAGATATAGTCTATTCACCATATTTATAACTAACTAGATATAGTCTATTCACCATATTTATAACTAACTAGATATAATCTATTCACCATATTTATAACTAACTAGATATAGTCTATTCACCATATTTATAACTAGATATAGTCTATTCACCATATTTATAACTAACTAGATATAGTCTATTCACCATATTTATAACTAACTAGTCTATTCACCATATTATACCTAACTAGATATAGTCTATTCACCATATTTATAACTAACTAGATATAGTCTATTCACCATATTTATAACTAACTAGATATAATCTATTCACCATATTTATAACTAACTAGATATAGTCTATTCACCATATTTATAACTAACGAGTCTATTCACCATATTATACCTAACTAGATATACAACTCTATTCAATCTGTATCGCCTGATAGAGCACTGGAAATGTAAAGGTGATTTCCTGTTGAGACGACATCTGCAGCGATTACCGTGAATGCAGTCTCTGCTAACGCGGGAACATAAAATTACAATAATGAGGCTATATACAGGGTGTACTGGTACCAAGTCAATGTGCAGGGGTACAGGTTAGTCAAGTTAATTTGAACATGTAGGTAGGGGTGAAGGGACTATGCATAGCTAATAAACAGTGAGTAGCAGCAATGTAAAAACAAAGGAGGTGGGTGTCAATGCAAATAGTCCTGGTGGCCATTTGATTAATTGTTCAGCAGTCTTATGGCTTTGGGGTAGAATCTGTTAAGGAGCCTTTTGGACATAGCTTTGGCGCTCCTGTACCGCTTGCCGTGCTGGTGAGGTTGGACCCAGGTGCAGAGAAGAGACCAAATGAGGAATCAGTTGGTCAGGATAAACATATTACTTTACTGAGAAAGAGGAGGATCACAGTATACTTGAAAAAATAACAAACATTAAGTCTCAAACTCACTCAGGAAAGAAACGTACACGGTAAACCATTCAAAGCAAATGTATTTATATAGCCCTTCTTACATCAGCTGATATCTCAAAGTGCTGTACAGAAACCCAGCCTAAAACCCCAAACAGCAAGCAATGCAGGTGTAGAAGCACGGTGGCTAGGAAAAACTCCCTAGAAAGGCCAAAACCTAGGAAGAAACCTAGAGAGGAACCAGGCTATGAGGGGTGGCCAGTCCTCTTCTGGCTGTGCCGGGTGGAGATTATAACAGAACATGGCCAAGATGTTCAAATGTTCATAAATGACAAGCATGGTCAAATAATAATAATCACAGTAGTTGTCGAGGGTGTAGCACCTCAGGAGTAAATGTCAGTTGGCTTTTCATAGCCGATCATTAAGAGTATCTCTACCGCTCCTGCTGTCTCTAGAGAGTTGAAAACAGCAGGTCTGGGACAGGTAGCACGTCCGGTGAACAGGTCAGGGTTCCATAGCCGCAGGCAGAACAGTTGAAACTGGAGCAGCAGCACGGCCAGGTGGACTGGGGACAAAAAAAATTTGATTTGATTTGGTTCTCAATCAGAGACAACGATAGCCTCTGATTGGGAACCATACCAGGCCAAACACATAGAAAAGAAAACATACAAAACAAACATAGAATGCCCAACCCCAACTCACGCCCTGACCAAACCAAAATAGAGACATAAAGAGATATGTACGCATGACGTCGTCGATGTTGATGAAGCCGGTGACTGATGTGGTGTACTCCTCGATGCCATTGGATGAAGCCGGTGACTGATGTGGTGTACTCCTCGATGCCATTGGATGAAGCCGGTGACTGATGTGGTGTACTCCTCGATGCCATTGGATGAAGCCGGTGACTGATGTGGTGTACTCCTCGATGCCATTGGATGAAGCCGGTGACTGATGTGGTGTACTCCTCGATGCCATTGGATGAAGCCGGTGACTGATGTGGTGTACTCCTCGATGCCATTGGATGAAGCCGGTGACTGATGTGGTGTACTCCTCGATGCCATTGGATGAAGCCTGGAACATATTCCAGTCTGTGCTTGCAAAACAGTCCTGTAACGTAGCATCCCCTTCATCTGAGCATTTCCGTATTGAGCAAGTCACTGGTACTTCCTGCTTTAGCTTTTGCTTGTAAGCAGGAATCAGGAGGATAGAATTATGGTCAGATTTGCCAAATGGAGGGTGAGGGAGAGCTTTCTCTGTGTGGAGTAAAGGTGGGGTAGAGTTTTTTCCCCCTCTGGTTGCACATGTGACATGCTGGTAGAAATTAGGTAAACGGATTTAAGTTGAACTTCTTTTCTTCATGTGAATGACAGGGATTTGGTCCTTGTCTGGGAGCAACATTATATCTTTCACGTCAGACTCATTAAAGAAAGCATCTTCATCCAGTTTGAGGTGAGTCATCCCTGTTCTGCTGTCCAGAAGCTCTTTTCGGTCATAAGAGACGGTAGCATCAACATTATTTACAAAATAGGTTACAAACAATGCGAAAAAACACACAAAATAGCACAGTTGGTTAGGAGTCTGTAAAACGGCAGCCATCCCCTCTGGCACCATTTTCTACTACGCTGAAATTCTGTGATACGGATTGAATAGAGGCCACAGTCTATTCACCATAAAAAAAGACCACATAAAAACCATAGAAAGTTATTGCCAAAGTGGCTTGCCAAGGTAGACAGTACCATTCCTTGCTGATACCTCCCCAGTGGTAACAGTTAATCTAGGCTTTAAAAGCTCCCCTGTGTTCTCTACAGGAAATACAAGCCAGAGTTTGACAGGCTGAAGATCTGGTACGAGCACCGCCTCATTGATGACATGGTGGCACAAGTCCTAAAGTCCTCCGGAGGCTTCGTCTGGGCCTGCAAGAACTACGATGGAGACGTTCAGTCTGACATATTGGCTCAAGGTGAGACACTAATATATAATATACTGTACTTATATTATGCCTTTTTAGTTACTACATGACAGTACCAGTCAAAAGTTTGGACACATACTCATTCAAGGGTTTTTCACGATTTTTACCATTTTCTACATTGTAAAATAATAGTGAAGACATCAAAACTATAAAATAACACATATGAAATCATGTAGGAACCAAAAAAGTGTTAAACAAATCTAAATATATTTGAGATTCTTCAAAGTAGCCAACCTTTGTCTTGACGACAGCTTTGCATACTCTTGGCATTCTCAAAACCATCAAGCGCTATGATGAAACTGGCTCTCGTGAGGACCGCCACAGGAATGGAAGACCCAAAGTTACATCTGCTGCAGAGGACATGTTCATAAATGCTTCACAGAGTTCAAGTAACAGACACATCTCAACATCAACTGTTCAGAGGAGACTGTGTGAATCAGGCCTTCATGGTCGAATTGCTGCAGTGAAACCACTACTAAAGGACACCAATAATAAAAAGAGACTTGCTTGGGCCAAGAAACATGAGCAATGGACATTGGACAGATTTGGACATTAGATCGGCGGAAATCTGTCCTTTGGTCTGATGAGTCTAAATTTGAGATTTTTGATTCAATTAACCGTGTCTTTGTGAGACGCAGAGTAGGTGAACGTATGATCTCCACATGTGTGGTTCCCACCGTGAAGCATGGAGGAGGAGGTGTGATGGTGCTTTGCTTGTGACACTGTCAGTGATTTATTTAGAATTCAAGGCACACTTAACCAACATGGCTACCACAGCATTCTGCAGCAATACGCCATCCTATCTGGTTTGGGCTTAGTGATATGATAGTCCCACTAAGCTCAAACCAGATGGGGTGGCCTAGTGAGACTATCATTTGTTTTTTCAACAGGACAATGACCCAACACACCTCCAGGCTGTGTAAGGGTTATTTGACCAAGGAGATTATTGGAGTGCTGCATCACATGACCTGGCCTCCACAATCATCCGACCTCAACCCAATTGAGATGGTTTGGGATAAGTTTGACCGCAGAGTGATGGAAAAGCAGCCAACAAGTGCTCAGCATATGTGGGAACTCCTTGGAAAAGCATTCCTCATGATGGTTCAGACAATCCAAGAGTGTGCAAAGCTGTCATCAAGGCAAAGGGTGGCTACTTTGAAGAATGTAAAATCTAAAATAGATTTTGATTTGTTGAACACTTTTTTGGTTACTACATGATTCCATATGTGATATTTCATAGTTTTAATGTCTTCACTAATATTTTACAATGTAATAAAATTGTAAAGAAAACCCCTTGAATGAGTAGGTGTGTCCAAACTTTTGACTGGTACTGTACATACAGTAATAATATATAATGTACTGTATATACAGTAATAATATATAATGTACTGTATATACAGTAATAATATATAATGTACTGTATATACAGTAATAATATATAATGTACTGTATATACAGTAATAATATATAATGTACTGTATATACAGTAATAATATATAATGTACTGTATATACATACAGTAATAATATATAATGTACTGTATATACATACAGTAATAATATATAATGTACTGTATATACATACAGTAATATAATGATAATAAAACCATCATGGAATTGTTCAGTCTGACACACTGTCCCATTGTGAGACCAACACTAATATATAATATACTGTATATACATACAGTAATATTGTTATTATGAAAACGTTCAGTCTGACATACTGGCTCAAGGTGAAACCAGAGTCTAACTGTACATACATATGTTCCATTCATCGACCAATATAATCTCATATTTTCTCTTAACTTCTAAGGGTTTCATGTTTTTATTGCTGAGAAAGGTCCACCTTGTATCTAGCAGGAGTCCTCTTAAAGTAGAATCAGAAAGTCTGGATGTACAGTACCTTCAGAAAGTATTCACACCCCTTGACTTTTTACACATTTGGTAGAGTTACAGCCTGAATTTAAAATGAATACAATTTCGATTTTGTATCACTGGCCTACACACAATACCCCATATTGTCAAAGTGGAATTTAGTTTTTTGAGATATAAAAAAAAAAGTAATTAAAAATGAAAAGTTTAAATGTGACTGACCAGCTCAAATCGGTCTTATGTAGCAAATTTTGAAATTGTTTTTTTTTTACATTGGATAAAAGTAGAGACTCAGAGCTACAAAATGGTATAGCATACACTTCATCTGCTTTGAATGTTGATTAACTTGTAAACTCACTTTTGAGAAAAGGGCCTTTGAAAGTGTTGGTACCTACTGGAGAGCTCTCCTTTGTCTACACCCATTCAGCATTGTTCACAGTGAGTAGTGTAGTAAAGATGAAGACTAAAAGTGGTAGTAGCCTACATCAAGGAACAATTCCAGTTAAACAGAAAGTGTCCAGATAAAAATATGTTATAAATATTAGATGACACCCAGACACACTTGTCTAAATTGATGGGTCATGTGAAAGAGCCAGGGGAACACTCAGACATGATTTACAAACAAAGCATTTGTGTTTAGTGAGTCTGCCAGATCAGAGGCAGTAGGAATGACCAGGGATGTTCTCTTGATAAGTGTGTGAATTGGACAATTTTCCTGTCAAAATGTAACGAGTACTTTTGGGTGTCAAGGAAAATGTATGGAGTAAAAAGTACTTAAAAAGTAATTATTTTCTTTACGAATGTAGTAATGTAGTAAAAGTTGCCAAAAATATAAACAGTAAAGTAATGTATAGATAACACAAAAAAACTACTTAAGTCATACTTTAAAGTATTTTTACTGCCCAAAGGGTAGCTTTTCAAAGCATTTCATGGCTACAGACGTGAGTGCTACGGGTCAGTAGTCATTTAGGCAGGTTACCTTAGTGTTCTTGGGCACAGGGACTATGGTAGTCTGCTTGAAACTTGTTGGTATTACAGACTCGGACAGGGACAGGTTGAAAATGTCAGTGAAGACACTTGCCAGTTGGTCAGCGCATGCTCGGAGTAGCTCTGTGTGTGGAGTAAATGTGGTCTAGAATTTTTTTCCCCACTGGTTGCACATTTAACATGCTGATAGAAATTAGGTAAACGGAATACATTTTCCCCGCATTATGGTCCCCGGCCACTAGGAGCGCCACCTCTGGATGAGCGTTTTCCTGTTTGATTATGGCGGAATACAGCTCATTGAGTGCGGTTTTAGTGCCAGCATCGGTCTGTGGTGGTATGTAAACAGCTACGAAAAATACAGATAGTGTGGTCTACAGCTTATCATGCATGAGATACTCTACCTCAGGCGAGCAAAACCTTGAGACTTCCTTAGATATTGTGCACCAGCTATTGTTTACAAATTACAAATGTGTTACCAGAGGCTGCTGTTCTGTCCTGCCGATAGAGTGTATAACCCACCACCCAGTGTCTTACCAGAGGCTGCTGTTCTGTCCTGCTGATAGAGTGTATAACCCACCACCCCGTGTCTTACCAGAGGCTGCTGTTCTGTCCTGCCGATAGAGTGTATAACCCACCACCCAGTGTCTTACCAGAGGCTGCTGTTCTGTCCTGCTGATAGAGTGTATAACCCACCACCCCGTGTCTTACCAGAGGCTGCTGTTCTGTCCTGCTGATAGAGTGTATAACCCACCACCCCGTGTCTTACCAGAGGCTGCTGTTCTGTCCTGCTGATAGAGTGTATAACCCACCACCCCGTGTCTTACCAGAGGCTGCTGTTCTGTCCTGCCGATAGAGTGTATAACCCACCAGTTGTATGTTCTTAATATCGTCGTTCAGCCACGACTCGGTGAAACATAAGATATTACAGTTTTTAATGTCCTGTCGGTAGGATGTACGTGTTTTCAGTTCGTCCCATTTATTTTCCAGTGATTGAATGTTAGCAAGCAGGCTGGAAGGCAAGGGCAGATTAGCCACTCGTCGCCTGATCCTCACAAGGCACCCTGATCTCTTTCCGCGAAACCTCCATTTCCTTTTCCAGCGAATCACGGGGATCTGGGCCTGGTCGGGTGCGTGTAGTATATCCCTCGCGTCCGACTCATTGAAGAACTCTTCGTCCAATTTGAGGTGAGTAATCCCAGTTCTGATGTCCAGAAGCTGTTTTCGGTCATAAGAGACGGTAGCAGCAACATTATGTACAAAACAAGTTACAAACAATGCGAAAAAACTAACAAAAAAGCATGGTTGGTTAAGAGCCGATAAAACGGCAGCCCTCCCCTCCGGCGCCATTTTCGTCATCACTAACGTTACACACACTTCATACACATAAGTTAATGTTAGCTAGCAAGCCAGCCACCTAACCTCAGCTAACGTTAGCTAGCTAACAGCAAGCTTTAACTTGTGGTCTTATGTTTAGACATATCACGTTAACGTTAGCTAGCTAAAAAATTAACTATAATATCAATCCATAGAGTAACATTACTAGGTTCAATGTTAGTTAGCAAGCCAGCCATCAAACTCCAACTGGCTCGCTAACAGCTTTAGCTTGTAATGAAAACAACTTTCTGACAACATTAGAAACGTATAATATCTGAATCTGTAGCTAAATTCTTACCTGTATACATGGATGAAAGCTTCACGGCAGACTGCAACCCCTGTAATCAGACATCCTGTGTTGTTTCTGTTTAGTTTGCACACCTTGTTTGGCCCGTTGTGTTCCACTGATTTCAAAATGTGTTATTTTCAGAGTGAGAGAGAGTCAGCATTGCATGGCACGATCGTCGTCCAGAAAGTAGTCCATCACAACTTTTTCCCACTGACCTTTGTCAATAGCGCCTGATAAATTCAAGGCAGCAATGTTATTGAGAGCAGTAGCAACATATTTGCAGTTCTCCATGGCTAACGTTATATCTTTAAAAAAAACTGCAGTAGAAAGGATTATCTACGCATTACGAGCAGCTCATTTTATAGACACAATATGCCACACCGCAGACCAATCCAAACTCATCTCTCGGCATGTCCAGCCCACTCATTATCTCAGCCAATCATGGCTAGCGGGTAGGTTGCTGTCTTTCTCTGTGGCTAAACCAACTAGGCTCGTAATTTAACCCTTTTTTTTTCATATTTACAGATGACATACAACTTTGATATTTAGTTCGAGAAAGCAATTCTGCCAAAAAACACATTTTGATAAAAAATAAATTAATTTTACGTTCAAAAAGACTCTCCTGTGAAGTCGTGACTTGCGACATACGTCTAGTTTCCTGAATCGGATCACAAATGTCTTGAGTCAATAAGTATTCAAACCCTTTGTTATGGCTAAATAGTTCAGGAGTAAAAATGTGCTTAACAAGTCACATAATAAGTTGCATGGACTCACTCTGTGTGCAGTAATAGTATTTAACATGATTTTTGAATTACTACCTCATCTCTGTACCCCACACATACAATTATCTGTAAGGTCGCTTAGTCGAGCAGTAAATTTCAAACAGATTCAACCACAAAGACTAGGGAGGTTTTCCAATGCCTTGCAAAGAAGGGCACCAGAAGGTGTGGCCAGTCCTCATAGACACCCTCTTGTTGTTGTTGCATAGGTTTTGGCTCCCTGGGTCTAATGACGTCCGTGTTGGTGTGTCCTGATGGGAAAACCATTGAGGCAGAGGCAGCCCACGGCACTGTGACACGGCACTACCGCCAACACCAGAGGGTAAGGAACCTCTAACCCTGATTCTATCCCTGACTCACGCCACGGTAACTAGCAACTGAGCATTAGGACCTTTCCACGCTGGTGGGAAATTCAGTCTAATTGCTAATGATAGCCAGTAACTGTTACAAATATCCTCTCTCCTCTTGTAGGGTAGACCACCATGTCACTGTTAAAACTATCCTCTGTCCTCCTGTATGGTAGAGCTACCAGAACCATTTCAGTAGGCATGTTTATACCTGGTTCTAACATTCTTTGTCCTGAGAGTGCCAAGAGTGTGCCAAGCTGTCGTCAAGGCACAGGTTGGCTACTTTGAAGAATCTCAAATATAAAATATATTTTGATTTGTTTAAACTTTTTTGGTAACTACATGATTCCATATGTGTTTTTTCATAGTTTTGATGTCTTCACTATTATTCTACAATGTAGAAAATAGTAAAAATAAAGAAAACACCTAGAATGGGTAGGTGACCAAAACGTTTGACTGGTACTGTATATATTTTGATCAGATGTTATAAGTGTAAAATGGGCAGGATCAGGATTGTTGTGACTTTAATTTCATTCATCTGTTGACTGTTATTTATCTAATCAACTAACTATGTTTAATTGTTACCCAAATAAATTAAACATGTAACAATTAACTCATTAGGAATTTGGGACACCATGAGAGAGGTTGTTTAAAGAGTTACCATCTCCCAAATTAAAATCTAAAGGTTTACCTATCATAAAACAGTCAACGTATTAATCATAGCCTCGTATCATATCATCATTCTGAACAGTCGTAACCTGCATCTGCAAAAAATCCAGCCTTACTTATGATTCAGTACTACACAAATTGGTTTAATAATTTATTTACTACTAAATGATAACACAGGATAAACATACACACTTAATACATTAGTAACAGGTCCCTAGCGGACTGACACAACATATGGCGGCTTGTTACAAAGGAGATGGAGCGGGAGAGAGAGAAAGAGACACTTATCGTTGGTACATTGGAGGAACTACTCTCACAGTAATCATATACTTTGCACATGAACCGCCGCCCATTTGGAGTAAGAAAGCATGAATGTTTTTACGTGTAAATTCCTTAGTTTGCCATGGATCTTTGTCGGAACCAGGTCCTTCATAGGAAGGTTGTTGAGCCTTTCCGCGGCACGCTTGTAAGGCTCTAATTGTCCAAGAGGGGTCGTTCACCCGTCTCTTCCACTGTTGCTCTTCTCTGCCCAGTGACTTGTCTTGTCGTCCTGAACAAAACTACAGAGTTTATTCTCCTTCCATTCGCTCTGGAAGCTGCTTCTTTGAAGATAGTCTAGCCAGCCGTGTTGATGGCTCGCAAGGGTGATGAGAGTAGTAGAATAGGACAGTTTGAAGAGTAGTAGAATGGTCCCACTTAAATGTGATTTTCTAGATACTTTACTTAGGACAGCTAATCAGCCGTACCAGTCATTATCCGGGAGATGAGCTTCTCGCCTCTACCTCGTGTTGATATTCAGAGTTCAAACCACTTTGGACGTGAGCTGCAGCTACACGCTTCTCTGGTCTAAATGTTAATTTCTTTACCTTTTATGTACTTTCTGGTCAAAAGGGACAGTTCCGTCAGGCTGACACACTCTCTGACCTCACTCGGGGCGTGGCTACTTACTGTGCAAAGTTTATAGGAGACAAATTATCTCTTATGGCTCCTAAAATCACATTCATATCTTAACATAAATACTGTCATCATTTTTCACAATGTAAAGGATGGAGATTTCATACATGAAGTGTATATACTTTTCAAGTTACAGTATTTTTAATGACATCACAAAATAACAACCCATATGACATTAGTTTTCTATAGCTTGCCTCTGACCATTCTCCACATTCAGTGTTAAAGTTTCAGTGGGAAAAGTCTCTGTGTAGAACATTCCTGTGTGAATTTGGAGAGGGATGTTCTCTGTATCTCCTCTCCTTTAATTTACAATTGGGCGTGAGGTGTCAACCCCCCCTCACCCCCTCCGTGTGTGTGAGAGAGTCTGATTACTGTCATCCATTGCCAAGCTGATCTGATCCAGTCGGATCCTCACAGGACAGTCATGACAGGATGAAGGATGCATGTTAGCGGCAGGTAAAAACAGGGCACTGTCCTCTCTCCTCCTGTAGGGCCGACCCACCAGCACCAACCCCATCGCCAGTATCTTTGCCTGGACCAGAGGGCTGGAACACAGAGGGAAACTGGATGGAAACCCAGACCTCATCAAGTAATAACTACTAAAACCCTGTAATATCTCAATAACTACTAAAACCCTTTAATATCTCAATAACTACAAAAGCCCTGACCTGTAATTTCTCAATAACTACTAAAACCTGTAATATCTCAATAACTACTAAATCCCTGTAATATCTCAATAACTACTAAAACCCTGACCTGTAATATCTCAATAACTACTAAAACCTGTAATATATCAATAACTACTAAAACACTGTAATATCTCAATAACTACTAAAACCCTGTAATATCTCAATAACTACTAAAACCTGTAATATATCAATAACCACTAAAACCCTGTAATATATCAATAACTACTAAAACCTGTAATATATCAATAACTACTAAAACCCTGACCTGTAATATCTCAATAACTACTAAAACCTGTAATATATCAATAACTACTAAAACCCTGTAATATCTCAATAACCACTAAAACCCTGACCTGTAATATATCAATAACTACTAAAACGCTGACCTGTAATATCAATAACTACTAAAACCCTGTAATATATCAATAACTACTAAAACCCTGACCTGTAATATATCAATAACTACTAAAACCCTGTAATATCTCAATAACTACTAAAACCCTGACCTGTAATATATCAATAACTACTAAAACCCTGTAATATCTCAATAACTACTAAAACCCTGACCTGTAATATCTCAATAACTACTAAAACCTGTAATATCTCAATAACTACTAAAACCCTGACCTGTAATATCTCAATAACTACTAAAACCCTGACCTGTAATATCTCAATAACTACTAAAACCCTGACCTGTAATATCTCAATAACCACTAAAACCCTGTAATATATCAATAACTACTAAAACCTGTAATATCTCAATAACTACTAAAACCCTGTAATATCTCAATAACTACTAAAACCCTGACCTGTAATATCTCAATAACCACTAAAACCCTGTAATATCTCAATAACTACTAAAACCCTGTAATATCTCAATAACTACTAAAACGCTGACCTGTATTATCTCAATAACTACTAAAACCTGTAATATCTCAATAACTACTAAAACCCTGTAATATATCAATAACTACTAAAACCCTGACCTGTAATATCTCAATAACTACTAAAACCCTGACCTGTAATATCTCAATAACCACTAAAACACTGACCTGTAATATCAATAACTACTAAAACCCTGTAATATATCAATAACTACTAAAACCCTGACCTGTAATATATCAATAACTACTAAAACCCTGTAATATATCAATAACTACTAAAACCTGTAATATCTCAATAACTACTAAAACCCTGACCTGTAATATCTCAATAACTACTAAAACCCTGACCTGTAATATCTCAATAACTACTAAAACCTGTAATATATCAATAACTACTATTTTTTTTAATTTATTTTATTTCACCTTTATTTAACCAGGTAGGCAAATTGAGAACACGTTCTCATTTACAATTGCGACCTGGCCAAGATAAAGCAAAGCAGTTCGATACATACAACAACACATAGTTACACATGGAGTAGAACAAACATACAGTCAATAATACAGTGAAAAATAAGTCTATATACAATGTGAGCAAGTGAGGTGAGATAAGGGAGGTGAAGGCAAACAAAATATATATACAAATAAATAAAAATATAAAAAGGCCATGGTGGCGAAGTAAATACAATATAGCAAGTAAAAAAAACACTGGAATGGTTGGTTTGCAGTGGAAGAAAGTGCAAAGTAGAGATAGAAATAATGGGGTGCAAAGGAGCAAAAATAAATAAATGAATACAGTAGGTAAAGAGGTAGTTGTTTGGGCTAAATTATAGATGGGCTATGTACAGGTGCAGTAATCTATGAGCTGCTCTGACAGCTGGTGCTTAAAGCTAGTGAGGGAGATAAGTGTTTCCAGCTTCAGAGATTTTTGTAGTTCGTTCCAGTCATTGGCAGCAGAGAACTGGAAGGAGAGGCGGCCAAAGGAAGAATTGGTTTTGGGGGTGACCAGAGAGATATACCTGCTGGAGCGCGTGCTACAGGTAGGTGCTGCTATGGTGACCAGCGAGCTGAGATAAGGGGGGACTTTACCTAGCAGGGTCTTGTAGATGACCTGGAGCCAGTGGGTTTGGCGACGAGTATGAAGCGAGGGCCAGCCAACGAGAGTGTACAGGTCGCAGTGGTGGGTAGTGTAAGGGGCTTTGGTGACAAAACGGATGGCACTGTGATAGACTGCATCCAATTTATTGAGTAGGGTATTGGAGGCTATTTTGTAAATGACATCACCGAAGTCGAGGATTGGTAGGATGGTCAGTTTTACAAGGGTATATTTGGCAGCATGAGTGAAGGATGCTTTGTTGCGGAATAGGAAGCCAATTCTAGATTTAACTTTGGATTGGAGATGTTTGATGTGAGTCTGGAAGGAGAGTTTACAGTCTAACCAGACACCTAGGTATTTGTAGTTGTCCACATATTCTAAGTCAAAGCCGTCTAGAGTAGTGATGTTGGACAGGCGGGCAGGTGCAGGCAGCGATCGGTTGAAGAGCATGCATTTAGTTTTACTTGTATTTAAGAGCAATTGGAGGCCACGGAAGGAGAGTTGTATGGCATTGAAGCTCGTCTGGAGGGTTGTTAACACAGTGTCCAAAGAAGGGCCAGAAGTATACAGAATAGTGTCGTCTGCGTAGAGGTGGATCAGAGACTCACCAGCAGCAAGAGCGACATCATTGATGTATACAGAGAAGAGAGTCGGTCCAAGAATTGAACCCTGTGGCACCCCCATAGAGACTGCCAGAGGCCCGGACAACAGACCCTCCGATTTGACACACTGAACTCGATCAGAGAAGTAGTTGGTGAACCAGGCGAGGCAATCATTAGAGAAACCAAGGCTGTCGAGTCTGCCGATGAGGATGTGGTGATTGACAAAGTCAAAAGCCTTGGCCAGGTCAATGAATACGGCTGCACAGTATTGTTTCCTATCGATGGCGGTTAAGATATCGTTTATGACCTTGAGCGTGGCTGAGGTGCACCCATGACCAGCTCTGAAACCAGATTGCATAGCGGAGAAGGTATGGTGGGATTCGAAATGGTCGGTAATCTGTTTGTTAACTTGGCTTTCGAAGACCTTAGAAAGGCAGGGTAGGATAGATATGGGTCTGTAGCTGTTTGGGTCAAGAGTGTCCCCCCCTTTGAAGAGGGGGATAACCGCAGCTGCTTTCCAATCTTTGGGAATCTCAGACGACACGAAAGAGAGGTTGAAAAGGCTAGTAATAGGGGTGGCAACAATTTCAGCAGATAGTTTTAGAAAGAAAGGGTCCAGATTATCTAGCCCGGCTGATTTGTAAGGGTCCAGATTTTGCAGCTCTTTCAGAACATCAGCTGACTGTATTTGGGAGAAAGAGAAATGGGGAAGGATTGGGCGAGTTGCTGTGGGGGGTGCAGTGCTGTTGACCGGGGTAGGGGTAGCCAGGTGGAAAGCATGACCAGCCGTAGAAAAATGCTTATTGAAATTCTCAATTATAGTGGATTTGTCGGTGGTGACAGTGTTTCCTATCTTCAGTGCAGTTGGAAGCTGGGAGGAGGTACTAAAACCTGTAATATCTCAATAACTACTAAAACCCTGTAATATCTCAATAAATACTAAAACCCTGACCTGCAATATCTCAATAACTACTAAAACCCTGTAATATCTCAATAACTACTAAAACGCTGACCTGTAATATCTCAATAACTACTAAAACCTGTAATATCTCAATAACTACTAAAACCCTGACCTGTAATATCTCAATAACCACTAAAACCCTGTAATATATCAATAACTACTAAAACCTGTAATATCTCAATAACTACTAAAACGCTGACCTGTAATATATCAATAACTACTAAAACCTGTAATATATCAATAACTACTAAAACCCTGTAATATCTCAATAACTACTAAAACCCTGTAATATCTCAATAACTACTAAAACCCTGACCTGTAATATCTCAATAACTACTAAAACCCTGACCTGTAATATATCAATAACTACTAAAACCCTGTAATCTCTCAATAACTACTAAAACCCTGACCTGTAATATCTCAATAACTACTAAAACCCTGACCTGTAATATCTCAATAACTACTAAAACCTGTAATATCTCAATAACTACTAAAACCCTGACCTGTAATATCTCAATAACTACTAAAACCCTCTAATATCTCAATAACTACTAAAACCCTGTAATATCTCAATAACTACTAAAACCCTGACCTGTAATATATCAATAACTACTAAAACCCTGTAATATCTCAATAACTACTAAAACGCTGACCTGTAATATCAATAACTACTAAAACCTGTAATATCTCAATAACTACTAAAACCCTGTCATACCTCAATAACTACTAAAACGCTGACCTGTAATATCTCAATAACTACTAAAACCCTGACCTGTAATATCTCAATAACTACTAAAACCTGTAATATCTCAATAACTACTAAAACCTGTAATATCTCAATAACTACTAAAACCTGTAATATCTCAATAACTACTAAAACCTGTAATATATCAATAAGTACTAAAACCCTGTAATATCTCAATAACTACTAAAACCCTGTAATATCTCAATAAATACTAAAACCCTGACCTGTAATATCTCAATAACTACTAAAACCCTGACCTGTAATATCTCAATAACTACTAAAACCCTGACCTGTAATATATCAATAACTACTAAAACCCTGTAATCTCTCAATAACTACTAAAACGCTGACCTGTAATATATCAATAACTACTAAAACCTGTAATATCTCAATAACTACTAAAACCCTGTAATATCTCAATAACTACTAAAACCCTGACCTGTAATATCTCAATAACTACTAAAACCCTGTAATATCTCAATAACTACTAAAACCCTGACCTGTAATATCTCAATAACCACTAAAACCCTGTAATATCTCAATAACTACTAAAACCCTGTAATATCTCAATAACTACTAAAACCCTGACCTGTAATATCTCAATAACTACTAAAACCCTGTAATATCTCAATAACTACTAAAACCCTGTAATATCTCAATAACTACTAAAACCCTCTAATATCTCAATAACTACTAAAACCCTGTAATATCTCAATAACTACTAAAACCCTGACCTGTAATATATCAATAACTACTAAAACCCTGTAATATCTCAATAACTACTAAAACGCTGACCTGTAATATCAATAACTACTAAAACCTGTAATATCTCAATAACTACTAAAACCCTGTCATACCTCAATAACTACTAAAACGCTGACCTGTAATATCTCAATAACTACTAAAACCCTGACCTGTAATATCTCAATAACTACTAAAACCTGTAATATCTCAATAACTACTAAAACCTGTAATATCTCAATAACTACTAAAACCTGTAATATCTCAATAACTACTAAAACCTGTAATATATCAATAAGTACTAAAACCCTGTAATATCTCAATAACTACTAAAACCCTGTAATATCTCAATAAATACTAAAACCCTGACCTGTAATATCTCAATAACTACTAAAACCCTGACCTGTAATATCTCAATAACTACTAAAACCCTGACCTGTAATATATCAATAACTACTAAAACCCTGTAATCTCTCAATAACTACTAAAACGCTGACCTGTAATATATCAATAACTACTAAAACCTGTAATATCTCAATAACTACTAAAACCCTGTAATATATCAATAACTACTAAAACCCTGACCTGTAATATCTCAATAACTACTAAAACCCTGTAATATCTCAATAACTACTAAAACCCTGACCTGTAATATCTCAATAACCACTAAAACCCTGTAATATCTCAATAACTACTAAAACCCTGTAATATCTCAATAACTACTAAAACCCTGACCTGTAATATCTCAATAACTACTAAAACCCTGACCTGTAATATATCAATAACTACTAAAACGCTGACCTGTAATATCTCAATAACTACTAAAACCCTGACCTGTAATATCTCAATAACTACTAAAACCCTGACCTGTAATATCTCAATAACTACTAAAACCCTGACCTGTAATATATCAATAACTACTAAAACCCTGTAATCTCTCAATAACTACTAAAACCCTGACCTGTAATATATCAATAACTACTAAAACCTGTAATATCTCAATAACTACTAAAACCCTGTAATATCTCAATAACTACTAAAACCCTGTAATATCTCAATAACTACTAAAACCCTGTAATATCTCAATAACTACTAAAACGCTGACCTGTAATATCTCAATAACTACTAAAACCCTGTAATATATCAATAACTACTAAAACCCTGACCTGTAATATCTCAATAACTACTAAAACCCTGTAATATCTCAATAACTACTAAAACCCTGACCTGTAATATCTCAATAACCACTAAAACCCTGTAATATCTCAATAACTACTAAAACCCTGTAATATCTCAATAACTACTAAAACCCTGACCTGTAATATCTCAATAACTACTAAAACCCTGTAATATCTCAATAACTACTAAAACCCTGTAATATCTCAATAACTACTAAAACCCTGACCTGTAATATATCAATAACTACTAAAACGCTGACCTGTAATATCTCAATAACTACTAAAACCCTGACCTGTAATATCTCAATAACTACTAAAACCCTGACCTGTAATATCTCAATAACTACTAAAACCCTGACCTGTAATATCTCAATAACTACTAAAACCCTGACCTGTAATATCTCAATAACTACTAAAACCTGTAATACATCAATAACTACTAAAACCCTGACCTGTAATATATTATTATATTAGTTATTGATGTTCGTGGAAAAAGTGACGCCAGAGGAGATGGCTGCCGTTCTACGGCTTCCTAACCAATTGTGCTATTGTGTGTTTTTTCGCGTTATTTGTAAGTTATTTTGGACACAATGTTTCTGCCACTGTCTGGATAGCAGGACATCGATTTCTCACCTCGTACTGGAGAACGTTTTTTCTTTAATGAGTCGGACGCGAAGGATTTATTTCAGACACCCGACAAGGCCCAAATCCACGTCATTCGCATGAGAAAGCGACAGAGATATTGGGGTGCCTTGTAAGGAACCGACGGCGAGTGGGTAATCTGCCTCTACCATCAGTCCTATTAGCCAACGTCATTGGATAACAAAATAAGCAAGCTACGATCGCGAATATGCTACCAACGGGACTTTAAAAACTGTAATATCTTATGTTTCACCAAGTCGTGGCTGAACGATGACATGGATAAGATACAGCTGGCAGGTTTTACACTGTATCGGCAAGATAGAACAGCTGCCTCCAGTAAGACAAGGGGTGGTGATCTGTGTATATTTGTAAACAACAGCTGGTGCACGAAATCTAATATTAAGGAAGTCTCGAGGTTTTGCTCGCCTGAGGTAGAGTATCTCACGATAAGCTGTAGACCACACTATTTACCAAGAGAGTTTATCTATATTTTTCTTAGCTGTCTATTTACCACCACAGACCGATGCTGCACTAAAACCGCACTCAATGAGCTGTATACGGCCATAAGCAAACAGGAAAACGCTCATCCAGAGGCGTTGCTCCTAGTGGCCTGGGACTTCAATGCAAAATCTAAAGCAGTAAGCACCAGTGACTCAGTCAATAAGGAAGTGGTAAGATGATGCAGATGCTAAGCTACAGGACTGTTTTGCTAGCACAGACAGGAATATGTTCCGGGATTCTTCCAATGGCATTGAGGAGTACACCACATCAGTCACTGGCTTCATCAATAAGTGCATTGATGACGTTGTCCCCACAGCTGCCCAGTGACACGAGCCTACCAGACGAGCTAAATTACTTCTATGCTTGCTTCGAGAATAGCAACACTGAAGCATGCATGAGAGCATCAGCTGTTCGAGACGACTGTACATCACATCGGCTACGCTCTCTGTAGCCGAAGTGAGTAAGACCTTTAAACAGGTCATCATTCACAAGGCCAGGACGTGTACTCCGACCATGCACTGACCAACTGGCAAGTGTCTTCACTGACATTTTCAACCTGTCCCTGACTGAGTCTGTAATACCAACATGTTTCAAGCAGACCACCATAGTCCCTTTGCCCAAGAACACTCAGGTAACCTGCCTAAATCACTACCGACCCGTAGCACTCACGTCTGTAGCTTGGAAAGGCTGGTCATGGTCACATCAACACCATTATCCCAGAAACCCTAGACCCACTCCAATTTTCATACCGCCCCAACAGATCCACAGATGACACAATCTCTATTTCACTCCACACTGCCCTTTCCCACCTGGACAAAAGGAACACCTACGTGAGAATGTTATTTATTGACTACAGCTCAGCGTTCAACACCATAGTGCCCACAAAGCTCATCACTAAGCTAAGGACCCTGGGACTCAACACATCCCTCTGCAACTGGATCCTGGACTTCCTGACGGGCCGCCCCCAGGTAGTAAGGGTAGGTAACAACACATCCGCCACACTGATCCTCAACACGGGGGCCCCTCAGGGGTGCATACTTAGTCTCCTCCTGTACTCCCTGTTCACTCATGACCGCACGGCTAGGCATGACTCCAACACCATCATTAAATTAGCTGATGACACAACAATGGTAGGCCTGATCACCGACAACGATGAGACAGCCTATAGGGAGGTCAGAGACCTGGCCGGGTGGTGCCAGGATAACAACCTCTCCCTCACGTGATCAAGGCAAAGGAGATGATTGTGGACTACAGGAAAAGGAGGACCGAGCACGCCCCCATTCTCATCGACGGGGCTGTAGTGGAGCAGGTTGAGAGCTTCAAGTTCCTTGGTGTCCACATCACCAATGATCTATCATGGTCCAAACACACCAAGACAGTTGTGAAGAGCGCACGACAAAACCTTTTCCCCCTCAGGAGACTAAAAAGATTTGGCATGGGTCCCCAGATCCTCAAAAGATTCTACAGCTGCACCATCGAGAGCATCCTGACTGGTTGCATCACTGCCTGGTATCAGAGGAAGGCCCTAACAACTGCCAAAGACTCCAGCCACCCTAGTCATAGACTGTTCTCTCTGCTACTGCACAGGAAGTGGTACCGGAGCACCAAGTCTAGGTCCAAAATACTTCTTAACAGCTTCTACCCCCAAGCCATAACACTCCTGAACATCTAATCAAATGGCTACCCAGACTATTTGCATTGTTCCCCCCACACCCTCTTTCACGCTGCTTGACTAACCGGTGCTCCCGCACATTGACTCTGTACCAGTACCACCTGTATATAGCCTTCACATTGACTCGGCACCAGTACCCCCTGTATATAGCCTCCACATTGACTCTGTACCGGTACCCCCTGTATATAGCCTCCACATTGACTCTGCACCAGTACCCCCTGTATATAGTCTCCACATTGACTCTGCACCGTAATACCCTGTATATAGCCTCCACATTGACTCTGCACCGGTACCCCCTGTATATAACATCGCTACTGTTATTTTACTGCTGCTCTTTAAGAATTTGTTCTTTTTTTAAATCTATTTTTTTACTTAACACATTTTTCTTAAAACTGCATTGTTAGTTAAGGGCTTGTAAGTAAGCATTTCACCTGTTGTATTCGGCGCATGTGACAAATAACATTTGATTTTATCAATAACTACTAAAACCCTTACCTGTAATACATCAATAACTATGAAAACCTGTAATATACTCAGCAAAAAAAGAAATGTCCTCTCACTGTCAACTGCGTTTATTTTCAGCAAACTTAACCTGCTGTTGTCTCATTGACCCCTGTTGACATGTAGGTAACTAACCCTGACCCCTGTTGACCTGTAGGTAACTAACCCTGACCCCAGTTGACCTGTAGGTAACTAACCCTAACCCCTGTTGACCTGTAGGTAACTAACCCTGACCCCTGTTGACCTGTAGGTAACTAACCCTGACCCCTGTTGACCTGTAGGTAACTAACCCTGACCCCTGTTGACCTGTAGGTAACTAACCCTGACCCCTGTTGACCTGTAGGTAACTAACCCTGACCCCTGTTGACCTGTAGGTAACTAACCCTGACCCCTGTTGACCTGTAGGTAACTAACCCTGACCCCTGTTGACCTGTAGGTAACTAACCCTGACCCCTGTTGACCTGTAGGTAACTAACCCTGACCCCTGTTGACCTGTAGGTAACTAACCCTGACCCCTGTTGACCTGTAGGTAACTAACCCTGACCCCTGTTGACCTGTAGGTAACTAACCCTGACCCCTGTTGACCTGTAGGTAACTAACCCTGACCCCTGTTGACCTGTAGGTAACTAACCCTAACCCCTGTTGACCTGTAGGTAACTAACCCTGACCCCTGTTGACCTGTAGATAACTAACCCCTGTTGACCTGTAGGTAACTAACCCTGACCCCTGTTGACCTGTAGGTAACTAACCCTAACCCCTGTTGACCTGTAGGTAACTAACCCCTGTTGACCTGTAGGTAACTAACCCCTGTTGACCTGTAGGTAACTAACCCCTGTTGACCTGTAGGTAACTAACCCCTGTTGACCTGTAGGTAACTAACCCTGACCCCTGTTGACCTGTAGGTAACTAACCCCTGTTGACCTGTAGGTAACTAACCCTGACCCCTGTTGACCTGTAGGTAACTAACCCTGACCCCTGTTGACCTGTAGGTAACTAACCCTGACCCCTGTTGACCTGTAGGTAACTAACCCCTGTTGACCTGTAGGTAACTAACCCTGACCCCTGTTGACCTGTAGGTAACTAACCCCTGTTGACCTGTAGGTAACTAACCCTGACCCCTGTTGACCTGTAGGTAACTAACCCTGACCCCTGTTGACCTGTAGGTAACTAACCCCTGTTGACCTGTAGGTAACTAACCCTGACCCCTGTTGACCTGTAGGTAACTAACCCTAACCCCTGTTGACCTGTAGGTAACTAACCCTGACCCCAGTTGACCTGTAGGTAACTAACCCTAACCCCTGTTGACCTGTAGGTAACTAACCCTGACCCCTGTTGACCTGTAGGTAACTAACCCTGACCCCTGTTGACCTGTAGGTAACTAACCCCTGTTGACCTGTAGGTAACTAACCCTGACCCCTGTTGACCTGTAGGTAACTAACCCCTGTTGACCTGTAGGTAACTAACCCTGACCCCTGTTGACCTGTAGGTAACTAACCCTGACCCCTGTTGACCTGTAGGTAACTAACCCTGACCCCTGTTGACCTGTAGGTAACTAACCCTGACCCCTGTTGACCTGTAGGTAACTAACCCTGACCCCTGTTGACCTGTAGGTAACTAACCCTGACCCCTGTTGACCTGTAGGTAACTAACCCTGACCCCTGTTGACATGTAGGTAACTAACCCTGACCCCTGTTGACCTGTAGGTAACTAACCCCTGTTGACCTGTAGGTAACTAACCCTGACCCCTGTTAACCTGTAGGTAACTAACCCTGACCCCTGTTGACCTGTAGGTAACTAACCCTGACCCCTGTTGACCTGTAGGTAACTAACCCTGACCCCTGTTGACCTGTAGGTAACTAACCCTGACCCCTGTTGACCTGTAGGTAACTAACCCTGACCCCTGTTGACCTGTAGGTAACTAACCCTGACCCCTGTTGACCTGTAGGTAACTAACCCCTGTTGACCTGTAGGTAACTAACCCTGACCCCTGTTGACCTGTAGGTAACTAACCCTAACCCCTGTTGACCTGTAGGTAACTAACCCTGACCCCAGTTGACCTGTAGGTAACTAACCCTAACCCCTGTTGACCTGTAGGTAACTAACCCTGACCCCTGTTGACCTGTAGGTAACTAACCCTGACCCCTGTTGACCTGTAGGTAACTAACCCCTGTTGACCTGTAGGTAACTAACCCTGACCCCTGTTGACCTGTAGGTAACTAACCCTGACCCCTGTTGACCTGTAGGTAACTAACCCTGACCCCTGTTGACCTGTAGGTAACTAACCCTGACCCCTGTTGACCTGTAGGTAACTAACCCTGACCCCTGTTGACCTGTAGGTAACTAACCCTGACCCCTGTTGACCTGTAGGTAACTAACCCTGACCCCTGTTGACCTGTAGGTAACTAACCCTGACCCCTGTTGACATGTAGGTAACTAACCCTGACCCCTGTTGACCTGTAGGTAACTAACCCCTGTTGACCTGTAGGTAACTAACCCTGACCCCTGTTAACCTGTAGGTAACTAACCCTGACCCCTGTTGACCTGTAGGTAACTAACCCTGACCCCTGTTGACCTGTAGGTAACTAACCCTGACCCCTGTTGACCTGTAGGTAACTAACCCTGACCCCTGTTGACCTGTAGGTAACTAACCCCTGTTGACCTGTAGGTAACTAACCCTGACCCCTGTTGACCTGTAGGTAACTAACCCTGACCCCTGTTGACCTGTAGGTAACTAACCCCTGTTGACCTGTAGGTAACTAACCCTGACCCCTGTTGACCTGTAGGTAACTAACCCTAACCCCTGTTGACCTGTAGGTAACTAACCCTGAACCCAGTTGACCTGTAGGTAACTAACCCTAACCCCTGTTGACCTGTAGGTAACTAACCCTGACCCCTGTTGACCTGTAGGTAACTAACCCTGACCCCTGTTGACCTGTAGGTAACTAACCCTGACCCCTGTTGACCTGTAGGTAACTAACCCTGACCCCTGTTGACCTGTAGGTAACTAACCCTGACCCCTGTTGACCTGTAGGTAACTAACCCTGACCCCTGTTGACCTGTAGGTAACTAACCCTGACCCCTGTTGACCTGTAGGTAACTAACCCTAACCCCTGTTGACCTGTAGGTAACTAACCCTGACCCCTGTTGACCTGTAGGTAACTAACCCCTGTTGACCTGTAGGTAACTAACCCTGACCCCTGTTGACCTGTAGGTAACTAACCCTAACCCCTGTTGACCTGTAGGTAACTAACCCCTGTTGACCTGTAGGTAACTAACCCCTGTTGACCTGTAGGTAACTAACCCCTGTTGACCTGTAGGTAACTAATCCCTGTTGACCTGTAGGTAACTAACCCTGACCCTGTTGACCTGTAGGTAACTAACCCCTGTTGACCTGTAGGTAACTAACCCTGACCCCTGTTGACCTGTAGGTAACTAACCCTGACCCCTGTTGACCTGTAGGTAACTAACCCTGACCCCTGTTGACCTGTAGGTAACTAACCCCTGTTGACCTGTAGGTAACTAACCCTGACCCCTGTTGACCTGTAGGTAACTAACCCCTGTTGACCTGTAGGTAACTAACCCTGACCCCTGTTGACCTGTAGGTAACTAACCCTGACCCCTGTTGACCTGTAGGTAACTAACCCCTGTTGACCTGTAGGTAACTAACCCTGACCCCTGTTGACCTGTAGGTAACTAACCCTAACCCCTGTTGACCTGTAGGTAACTAACCCTGACCCCAGTTGACCTGTAGGTAACTAACCCTAACCCCTGTTGACCTGTAGGTAACTAACCCTGACCCCTGTTGACCTGTAGGTAACTAACCCTGACCCCTGTTGACCTGTAGGTAACTAACCCCTGTTGACCTGTAGGTAACTAACCCTGACCCCTGTTGACCTGTAGGTAACTAACCCTGACCCCTGTTGACCTGTAGGTAACTAACCCCTGTTGACCTGTAGGTAACTAACCCTGACCCCTGTTGACCTGTAGGTAACTAACCCTGACCCCTGTTGACCTGTAGGTAACTAACCCTGACCCCTGTTGACCTGTAGGTAACTAACCCTGACCCCTGTTGACCTGTAGGTAACTAACCCTGACCCCTGTTGACCTGTAGGTAACTAACCCTGACCCCTGTTGACATGTAGGTAACTAACCCTGACCCCTGTTGACCTGTAGGTAACTAACCCCTGTTGACCTGTAGGTAACTAACCCTGACCCCTGTTGACCTGTAGGTAACTAACCCTGACCCCTGTTGACCTGTAGGTAACTAACCCTGACCCCTGTTGACCTGTAGGTAACTAACCCTGACCCCTGTTGACCTGTAGGTAACTAACCCTGACCCCTGTTGACCTGTAGGTAACTAACCCTGACCCCTGTTGACCTGTAGGTAACTAACCCCTGTTGACCTGTAGGTAACTAACCCTGACCCCTGTTGACCTGTAGGTAACTAACCCTGACCCCTGTTGACCTGTAGGTAACTAACCCCTGTTGACCTGTAGGTAACTAACCCTGACCCCTGTTGACCTGTAGGTAACTAACCCTAACCCCTGTTGACCTGTAGGTAACTAACCCTGAACCCAGTTGACCTGTAGGTAACTAACCCTAACCCCTGTTGACCTGTAGGTAACTAACCCTGACCCCTGTTGACCTGTAGGTAACTAACCCTGACCCCTGTTGACCTGTAGGTAACTAACCCCTGTTGACCTGTAGGTAACTAACCCTGACCTCTGTTGACCTGTAGGTAACTAACCCTGACCCCTGTTGACCTGTAGGTAACTAACCCCTGTTGACCTGTAGGTAACTAACCCTGACCCCTGTTGACCTGTAGGTAACTAACCCTGACCCCTGTTGACCTGTAGGTAACTAACCCTGACCCCTGTTGACCTGTAGGTAACTAACCCTGACCCCTGTTGACCTGTAGGTAACTAACCCTGACCCCTGTTGACCTGTAGGTAACTAACCCTGACCCCTGTTGACCTGTAGGTAACTAACCCTGACCCCTGTTGACCTGTAGGTAACTAACCCTGACCCCTGTTGACCTGTAGGTAACTAACCCTGACCCCTGTTGACCTGTAGGTAACTAACCCTGACCCCTGTTGACCTGTAGGTAACTAACCCTGACCCCTGTTGACCTGTAGGTAACTAACCCTGACCCCTGTTGACCTGTAGGTAACTAACCCTGACCCCTGTTGACCTGTAGGTAACTAACCCTGACCCCTGTTGACCTGTAGGTAACTAACCCTGACCCCTGTTGACCTGTAGGTAACTAACCCTGACCCCTGTTGACCTGTAGGTAACTAACCCTGACCCCTGTTGACCTGTAGGTAACTAACCCTGACCCCTGTTGACCTGTAGGTAACTAACCCTGACCCCTGTTGACCTGTAGGTAACTAACCCTGACCCCTGTTGACCTGTAGGTAACTAACCCTGACCCCTGTTGACCTGTAGGTAACTAACCCTGACCCCTGTTGACCTGTAGGTAACTAACCCTGACCCCTGTTGACCTGTAGGTAACTAACCCTGACCCCTGTTGACCTGTAGGTAACTAACCCTGACCCCTGTTGACCTGTAGGTAACTAACCCTGACCCCTGTTGACCTGTAGGTAACTAACCCTGACCCCTGTTGACCTGTAGGTAACTAACCCTGACCCCTGTTGACCTGTAGGTAACTAACCCTGACCCCTGTTGACCTGTAGGTAACTAACCCTGACCCCTGTTGACCTGTAGGTAACTAACCCCCCTGTTGACCTGTAGGTAACTAACCCTGACCCCTGTTGACCTGTAGGTAACTAACCCTGACCCCTGTTGACCTGTAGGTAACTAACCCTGACCCCTGTTGACCTGTAGGTAACTAACCCTGACCCCTGTTGACCTGTAGGTAACTAACCCTGACCCCTGTTGACCTGTAGGTAACTAACCCTGACCCCTGTTGACCTGTAGGTAACTAACCCTGACCCCTGTTGACCTGTAGGTAACTAACCCTGACCCCTGTTGACCTGTAGGTAACTAACCCCTGTTGATCTGTAGGTAACTAACCCTGACCCCTGTTGACCTGTAGGTAACTAACCCTAACCCCTGTTGACCTGTAGGTAACTAACCCTGAACCCAGTTGACCTGTAGGTAACTAACCCTAACCCCTGTTGACCTGTAGGTAACTAACCCTGACCCCTGTTGACCTGTAGGTAACTAACCCTGACCCCTGTTGACCTGTAGGTAACTAACCCCTGTTGACCTGTAGGTAACTAACCCTGACCTCTGTTGACCTGTAGGTAACTAACCCTGACCCCTGTTGACCTGTAGGTAACTAACCCCTGTTGACCTGTAGGTAACTAACCCTGACCCCTGTTGACCTGTAGGTAACTAACCCTGACCCCTGTTGACCTGTAGGTAACTAACCCTGACCCCTGTTGACCTGTAGGTAACTAACCCTGACCCCTGTTGACCTGTAGGTAACTAACCCTGACCCCTGTTGACCTGTAGGTAACTAACCCTGACCCCTGTTGACCTGTAGGTAACTAACCCTGACCCCTGTTGACCTGTAGGTAACTAACCCTGACCCCTGTTGACCTGTAGGTAACTAACCCTGACCCCTGTTGACATGTAGGTAACTAACCCTGACCCCTGTTGACCTGTAGGTAACTAACCCCTGTTGACCTGTAGGTAACTAACCCTGACCCCTGTTGACCTGTAGGTAACTAACCCTGACCCCTGTTGACCTGTAGGTAACTAACCCTGACCCCTGTTGACCTGTAGGTAACTAACCCTGACCCCTGTTGACCTGTAGGTAACTAACCCTGACCCCTGTTGACCTGTAGGTAACTAACCCTGACCCCTGTTGACCTGTAGGTAACTAACCCTGACCCCTGTTGACCTGTAGGTAACTAACCCTGACCCCTGTTGACCTGTAGGTAACTAACCCTGACCCCTGTTGGCCTGTAGGTAACTAACCCTGACCCCTGTTGACCTGTAGGTAATTAACCCTGACCCCTGTTGACCTGTAGGTAACTAACCCTGACCCTGTTGACCTGTAGGTAACTAACCCTGACCCCAGTTGACCTGTAGGTAACTAACCCTAACCCCTGTTGACCTGTAGGTAACTAACCCTGACCCCTGTTGACCTGTAGGTAACTAACCCTGACCCCTGTTGACCTGTAGGTAACTAACCCCTGTTGACCTGTAGGTAACTAACCCTGACCCCTGTTGACCTGTAGGTAACTAACCCTGACCCCTGTTGACCTGTAGGTAACTAACCCCTGTTGACCTGTAGGTAACTACCCCTGACCCCTGTTGACCTGTAGGTAACTAACCCTGACCCCTGTTGACCTGTAGGTAACTAACCCTGACCCCTGTTGACCTGTAGGTAACTAACCCTGACCCCTGTTGACCTGTAGGTAACTAACCCTGACCCCTGTTGACCTGTAGGTAACTAACCCTGACCCCTGTTGACATGTAGGTAACTAACCCTGACCCCTGTTGACCTGTAGGTAACTAACCCCTGTTGACCTGTAGGTAACTAACCCTGACCCCTGTTGACCTGTAGGTAACTAACCCTGACCCCTGTTGACCTGTAGGTAACTAACCCTGACCCCTGTTGACCTGTAGGTAACTAACCCTGACCCCTGTTGACCTGTAGGTAACTAACCCTGACCCCTGTTGACCTGTAGGTAACTAACCCCTGTTGACCTGTAGGTAACTAACCCTGACCCCTGTTGACCTGTAGGTAACTAACCCTGACCCCTGTTGACCTGTAGGTAACTAACCCCTGTTGACCTGTAGGTAACTAACCCTGACCCCTGTTGACCTGTAGGTAACTAACCCTAACCCCTGTTGACCTGTAGGTAACTAACCCTGAACCCAGTTGACCTGTAGGTAACTAACCCTAACCCCTGTTGACCTGTAGGTAACTAACCCTGACCCCTGTTGACCTGTAGGTAACTAACCCTGACCCCTGTTGACCTGTAGGTAACTAACCCCTGTTGACCTGTAGGTAACTAACCCTGACCTCTGTTGACCTGTAGGTAACTAACCCTGACCCCTGTTGACCTGTAGGTAACTAACCCCTGTTGACCTGTAGGTAACTAACCCTGACCCCTGTTGACCTGTAGGTAACTAACCCTGACCCCTGTTGACCTGTAGGTAACTAACCCTGACCCCTGTTGACCTGTAGGTAACTAACCCTGACCCCTGTTGACCTGTAGGTAACTAACCCTGACCCCTGTTGACCTGTAGGTAACTAACCCTGACCCCTGTTGACCTGTAGGTAACTAACCCTGACCCCTGTTGACATGTAGGTAACTAACCCTGACCCCTGTTGACCTGTAGGTAACTAACCCCTGTTGACCTGTAGGTAACTAACCCTGACCCCTGTTGACCTGTAGGTAACTAACCCTGACCCCTGTTGACCTGTAGGTAACTAACCCTGACCCCTGTTGACCTGTAGGTAACTAACCCTGACCCCTGTTGACCTGTAGGTAACTAACCCTGACCCCTGTTGACCTGTAGGTAACTAACCCTGACCCCTGTTGACCTGTAGGTAACTAACCCTGACCCCTGTTGACCTGTAGGTAACTAACCCTGACCCCTGTTGACCTGTAGGTAACTAACCCTGACCCCTGTTGGCCTGTAGGTAACTAACCCTGACCCCTGTTGACCTGTAGGTAATTAACCCTGACCCCTGTTGACCTGTAGGTAACTAACCCTGACCCCTGTTGACCTGTAGGTAACTAACCCTGACCCCTGTTGACCTGTAGGTAACTAACCCTGACCCCTGTTGGCCTGTAGGTAACTAACCCTGACCCCTGTTGACCTGTAGGTAATTAACCCTGACCCCTGTTGACCTGTAGGTTCTCCCAGACTCTGGAGAGGGTGTGTGTGGAGATCGTGGAGAGTGGTGTGATGACCAAGGACCTGGCCGGCTGCATCCACGGCCTGGCCAAGTGACTACACGCATATATACTACACTATACACTACAATACAGTACAGTCATGTCCGCAGTATGAACCTGGCCAAGTGACTACACTATACAGTCATGTCCGCAGTATAACCCTGGCCAAGTGACTACACTATACATTCATGTCCGCAGTATGAACCTGGCCAAGTGACTACACTATACAGTACAATACAGTACATTCATGTCCACAGTATAACCCTGGCCAAGTGACTACACTAGACAGTACAATACAGTACATTCATGTCCACAGTATAACCCTGGCCAAGTGACTACACTATACAGTACAATACAGTACATTCATGTCCACAGTATAACCCTGGCCAAGTGACTACACTATACAGTACAATACAGTACAGTCATGTCCACAGTATAACCCTGGCCAAGTGACTACACTAGACAGTACAATACAGTACAGTCATGTCCACAGTATAACCCTGGCCAAGTGACTACACTATACAGTCATGTCCGCAGTATAACCCTGGCCAAGTGACTACACTAGACAGTACAATACAGTACAGTCATGTCCACAGTATAACCCTGGCCAAGTGACTACACTAGACAGTACAATACAGTACAGTCATGTCCGCAGTATAACCCTGGCCAAGTGACTACACTATACAGTACAATACAGTACAGTCATGTCCGCAGTATAACCCTGGCCAAGTGACTACACTATACAGTACAATACAGTACAGTCATGTCCGCAGTATAACCCTGGCCAAGTGACTACACTATAGAGTACAATACAGTACAGTCATGTCCACAGTATAACCCTGGCCAAGTGACTACACTATAGAGTACAATACAGTACAGTCATGTCCGCAGTATGAACCTGGCCAAGTGACTACACTATACAGTACAATACAGTACAGTCATTTCCGCAGTATGAACCTGGCCAAGTGACTACACTAGACAGTACAATACAGTACAGTCATGTCCGCAGTATAACCCTGGCCAAGTGACTACACTATACAGTACAATACAGTACAGTCATGTCCACAGTATGAACCTGGCCAAGTGACTACACTAGACAATACATTACAGTACAGTCATGTCCACAGTATAACCCTGGCCAAGTGACTACACTATACAGTACAATACAGTACAGTCTTGTCCGCAGTATGAACCTGGCCAAGTGACTACACTAGACAGTACAATACAGTACAGTCATGTCCACAGTATGAACCTGGCCAAGTGACTACACTATACAGTACAATACAGTACAGTCATGTCCGCAGTATGAACCTGGCCAAGTGACTACACTATACAGTCATGTCCGCAGTATAACCCTGGCCAAGTGACTACACTATACAGTCATGTCCGCAGTATAACCCTGGCCAAGTGACTACACTATACAGTACAATACAGTACAGTCATGTCCGCAGTATGAACCTGGCCAAGTGACTACACTATACAGTACAATACAGTACAGTCATGTCCGCAGTATGAACCTGGCCAAGTGACTACACTATACAGTACAATACAGTACAGTCATGTCCGCAGTATAACCCTGGTCAAGTGACTACACTAGACAGTACAATACAGTACAGTCATGTCCGCAGTATAACCCTGGCCAAGTGACTACACTATACAGTACAATACAGTACAGTCATGTCCGCAGTATAACCCTGGCCAAGTGACTACACTATACAGTACAATACAGTACAGTCATGTCCGCAGTATAACCCTGGCCAAGTGACTACACTATACAGTACAATACAGGACAGTCATGTCCGCAGTATGAACCTGGCCAAGTGACTACACTATACAGTACAATACAGTACAGTCATGTCCGCAGTATAACCCTGGCCAAGTGACTACACTAGACAGTACAATACAGTACAGTCATGTCCACAGTATAACCCTGGCCAAGTGACTACACTATACAGTCATGTCCGCAGTATAACCCTGGCCAAGTGACTACACTAGACAGTACAATACAGTACAGTCATGTCCACAGTATGAACCTGGCCAAGTGACTACACTAGACACTACAATACAGTACAGTCATGTCCACAGTATAACCCTGGCCAAGTGACTACACTATACAGTCATGTCCGCAGTATAACCCTGGCCAAGTGACTACACTATACAGTACAATACAGTACAGTCATGTCCGCAGTATGAACCTGGCCAAGTGACTACACTATACAGTACAATACAGGACAGTGATGTCCACAGTATGAACCTGGCCAAGTGACTACACTATACAGTACAATACAGTACAGTCATGTCCACAGTATAACCCTGGCCAAGTGACTACACTAGACAGTACACTACAGTACAGTCATTTCCGCAGTATAACCCTGGCCAAGTGACTACACTATACAGTACAATACAGTACAGTCATGTCCACAGTATAACCCTGGCCAAGTGACTACACTAGACAGTACACTACAGTACAGTCATTTCCGCAGTATAACCCTGGCCAAGTGACTACACTATACAGTACAATACAGTACAGTCATGTCCACAGTATAACCCTGGCCAAGTGACTACACTAGACAGTACAATACAGTACAGTCATGTCCACAGTATAACCCTGGCCAAGTGACTACACTATACACTACAATACAGTACAGTCATGTCCGCAGTATAACCCTGGCCAAGTGACTACACTATACACTACAATACAGTACAGTCATGTCCGCAGTATGAACCTGGCCAAGTGACTACACTAGACAGTACAATACAGTACAGTCATGTCCACAGTATAACCCTGGCCAAGTGACTACACTATACACTACAATACAGTACAGTCATGTCCGCAGTATAACCCTGGCCAAGTGACTACACTATACAGTCATGTCCGCAGTATAACCCTGGCCAAGTGACTACACTATACACTACAATACAGTACAGTCATGTCCGCAGTATAACCCTGGCCAAGTGACTACACTATACAGTCATGTCCGCAGTATAACCCTGGCCAAGTGACTACACTATACAGTACAATACAGTACAGTCATGTCCGCAGTATGAACCTGGCCAAGTGACTACACTATACAGTATTATACAGTACAGTCATGTTCGCAGTATGAACCTGGCCAAGTGACTACACTAGACAGTACAATACAGTACAGTCATGTCCGCAGTATAACCCTGGCCAACTGAAACCTATGATTCAATCAGATTGCGGGTTATGAACATTGCCAGTTTTAAAGCTGGAATCCGTAATGGTGATTTTTTTTCTTCTGTTTGCGATATTACAACAGCAAAGAAGTTACTTCAAACAACCAATACTGTTTTTTTCCCCTCGGAGCGCTCCTCTCCTCCGTTTCATCATCATTACCACAATGCTGGACGCTCCTCTCCTCCGTTTCATCATCATTACCACAATGCTGGTCTCTCCTCTCCTCCGTTTCATCATCATTACCACAATGCTGGTCTCTCCTCTCCTCCGTTTCATCATCATTACCACAATGCTGGACGCTCCTCTCCTCCGTTTCATCATCATTACCACAATGCTGGTCTCTCCTCTCCTCCGTTTCATCATCATTACCACAATGCTGGACGCTCCTCTCCTCCGTTTCATCATCATTACCACAATGCTGGTCTCTCCTCTCCTCCGTTTCATCGTCATTACCACAATGCTGGACGCTCCTCTCCTCCGTTTCATCGTCATTACCACAATGCTGGTCTCTCCTCTCCTCCGTTTCATCGTCATTACCACAATGCTGGACGCTCCTCTCCTCCGTTTCATCATCATTACCACAATGCTGGACACTCCTCTCCGTTTCATCATCATTACCACAATGCTGGACGCTCCTCTCCTCCGTTAGGGTTAGGTCATCATTACCACAATGCTGGTCTCTCCTCTCCTCCGTTTCATCATTACCACAATGCTGGTCTCTCCTCTCCTCCGTTTCATCGTCATTACCACAATGCAGGTCTCTCCTCTCCTCCGTTTCATCATCATTACCACAATGCTGGTCTCTCCTCTCCTCTGTTTCATCATCATTACCACAATGCTGGACGCTCCTCCTCCGTTTCATCATCATTACCACAATGCTGGTCTCTCCTCTCCTCCGTTTCATCGTCATTACCACAATGCTGGTCTCTCCTCTCCTCTGTTTCATCGTCATTACCACAATGCTGGATGCTCCTCTCCTCCGTTTCATCATCATTACCACAATGCTGGTCTCTCCTCTCCTCCGTTTCATCGTCATTACCACAATGCTGGATGCTCCTCTCCTCCGTTTCATCGTCATTACCACAATGCTGGTCTCTCCTCTCCTCCGTTTCATCGTCATTACCACAATGCTGGATGCTCCTCTCCTCCGTTTCATCGTCATTACCACAATGCTGGTCTCTCCTCTCCTCCGTTTCATCGTCATTACCACAATGCTGGACGCTCCTCTCCTCCGTTTCATCATCATTACCACAATGCTGGTCTCTCCTCTCCTCCGTTTCATCATCATTACCACAATGCTGGACGCTCCTCTCCTCCGTTTCATCATCATTACCACAATGCTGGTCTCTCCTCTCCTCCGTTTCATCGTCATTACCACAATGCTGGACGCTCCTCTCCTCCGTTTCATCATCATTACCACAATGCTGGTCTCTCTCCTCCGTTTCATCATCATTACCACAATGCTGGTCTCTCCTCTCCTCCGTTTCATCATCATTACCACAATGCTGGTCTCTCCTCTCCTCCGTTTCATCATCATTACCACAATGCTGGTCTCTCCTCTCCTCCATTTCATCATTACCACAATGCTGGACGCTCCTCTCCTCCGTTTCATCATCATTACCACAATGCTGGTCGCTCCTCTCCTCCGTTTCATCGTCATTACCACAATGCTGGTCTCTCCTCTCCTCCGTTTCATCGTCATTACCACAATGCTGGTCTCTCCTCTCCTCCGTTTCATCATCATTACCACAATGCTGGACGCTCCTCTCCTCCGTTTCATCATCATTACCACAATGCTGGTCTCTCCTCTCCTCCGTTTCATCATCATTACCACAATGCTGGTCGCTCCTCTCCTCCGTTTCATCATCATTACCACAATGCTGGTCGCTCCTCTCCTCCGTTTCATCAACATTACCACAATGCTGGTCTCTCCTCTCCTCCGTTTCATCATCATTACCACAATGCTGGACGCTCCTCTCCTCCGTTTCATCATCATTACCACAATGCTGGTCTCTCCTCTCCTCCGTTTCATCATCATTACCACAATGCTGGTCTCTCCTCTCCTCCGTTTCATCATCATTACCACAATGCTGGTCGCTCCTCTCCTCCGTTTCATCATCATTACCACAATGCTGGTCGCTCCTCTCCTCCGTTTCATCATCATTACCACAATGCTGGTCTCTCCTCTCCTCCGTTTCATCGTCATTACCACAATGCTGGACGCTCCTCTCCTCCGTTTCATCATCATTACCACAATGCTGGTCTCTCCTCTCCTCCGTTTCATCATCATTACCACAATGCTGGTCTCTCCTCTCCTCTGTTTCATCATCATTACCACAATGCTGGTCTCTCCTCTCCTCTGTTTCATCATCATTACCACAATGCTGGTCTCTCCTCTCCTCCATTTCATCATTACCACAATGCTGGACGCTCCTCTCCTCCGTTTCATCATCATTACCACAATGCTGGTCTCTCCTCTCCTCCGTTTCATCATCATTACCACAATGCTGGTCTCTCCTCTCCTCCGTTTCATCATCATTACCACAATGCTGGTCTCTCCTCTCCTCCGTTTCATCATCATTACCACAATGCTGGTCTCTCCTCTCCTCCATTTCATCATTACCACAATGCTGGACGCTCCTCTCCTCCGTTTCATCATCATTACCACAATGCTGGTCGCTCCTCTCCTCCGTTTCATCGTCATTACCACAATGCTGGATGCTCCTCTCCTCCGTTTCATCATCATTACCACAATGCTGGTCTCTCCTCTCCTCCGTTTCATCGTCATTACCACAATGCTGGATGCTCCTCTCCTCCGTTTCATCATCATTACCACAATGCTGGTCTCTCCTCTCCTCCGTTTCATCGTCATTACCACAATGCTGGTCTCTCCTCTCCTCCGTTTCATCATCATTACCACAATGCTGGTCGCTCCTCTCCTCCGTTTCATCGTCATTACCACAATGCTGGATGCTCCTCTCCTCCGTTTCATCATCATTACCACAATGCTGGTCTCTCCTCTCCTCCGTTTCATCGTCATTACCACAATGCTGGTCTCTCCTCTCCTCCGTTTCAACAAAAACAATAACTATGTGCTGTTGGCTCAATCGGAAATTGCCTTGAAAAGCTGCAATGCCTATAACCCGCAATCGGATTGAATAGGGCCCTTAGTGTTGTCGTACACACCTTTCTAGTTCATCAAAGTGTTTAATCTAATCCAACCTTTCATGTGATTTTGCAGCTGCAAGCTGAATGAACATTACGTCAACACATCCGACTTTCTGGACGCCATCAGGACCAACCTGGACAAGGCTCTGAGCAAGTGAAGAGGAGGACGACAACACCACCACTAACTTAGATTAGATCTGTGTTGCTGCCATGTTGTGTTGTCTCTCTTTATGTAATGTTGTGTTGTCTCTCTATATGTAGTGTTGTGGTGTCTCTTTATGTAATGTTGTGATGTCTCTCTATATGTAGTGTTGAGGTGTCTCTTTATTTAGTGTTGTGGTGTCTCTCTATATATAGTGTTGTGGTGTCTCTCTATATTTAGTGTTGTGGTGTCTCTCTATATATAGTGTTGTGGTGTCTCTCTATATTTAGTGTTGTGGTGTCTCTCTATATTTAGTGTTGTGGTGTCTCTCTATATGTAGTGTTGTGGTGTCTCTCTATATTTAGTGTTGTGGTGTCTCTCTATATATAGTGTTGTGGTGTCTCTCTATATATAGTGTTGTGGTGTCTCTCTATATTTAGTGTTGTGGTGTCTCTCTATATTTAGTGTTGTGGTGTCTCTCTCTATATATCCTCCATTTTATGTTGAATCCAAGCCCCAGCAGGACGCCTTTAGCCTTTTGGTAGGCCGTCATTGTAAATAAGAGTTTGTTCTTAACCTTTTCTCAATAGGGGGTGCTGTTTTCACTTTATAAAAATTCGTTCCCAAATTAAACTGCCTCGTACTCAATTCTTGCTCGTACAATATGCATATTATTATTACTATTGGATAGAAAACACTCTCTAGTTTCTAAAACCGTTTGAATTATATCTGTGAGTAAAACAGAACTCAAGTTGGAGCAAACTTCCTGTCAGGAAGTGAGAAATCTGAAATCAGGCAATCTGTTCCAGGGTTAGTTTATTAATTTGCATGTATTCTATTGGTCGACATGCACTGCATACGCCTTCCCCTAGATGTCAGCAAGCAGTGAGAATTGGAATGGAGTTGCTAGGCAGATCTGAGGCCATATAAAGGGTCTTGGTACGTGGGGTGCACTCTTTTCAACGTTCGCCATGACGCGAGACAGACCTCAGGATGGCATTCTGAAAAGCTCTCGTTATAGGCCTTAGATATATCCGGCTCTGATTTTATTCGATATAGGTGTTAAAGACATCATAATGTAGTTATTTTAAACCGAGTTATATCAGTTTATATCAGTATATTGCGATTTTCGGATATTTCTGCTGCGTTATAGTGAGTTGGGCACGTCTTCGCCACATGGCTAATGTTTACTGCTAATTCCTAAGTTGAAGACGGCAATCTACAACCGAGCAACGATGATTCTGGACAAAGGACCACTTGCATAAGATTCTGATGGAAGCTCATCAAAAAGTAAGAACTATTTATGAAGTTAATTCGTTGTTCTGTTGAAAAATGTTGACCTACTATTCCGCCATTAATTTCGGTGCGGTCTCACTTTAACGCACGCAACCCTAACCTAACGTCAACCCTAACCTAACTTGGTTATGTAGCGTCAACCCTAACCTAACTGGGTTATGTAGCGTCAACCCTAACCTAACTGGGTTATGTAGCGTTAACCCTAACCTAACTGGGTTATGTAGCGTCAACCCTAACCTAACTGGGTTATGTAGCGTTAACCCTAACCTAACTGGGTTATGTAGCGTCAACCCTAACCTAACTTGGTTATGTAGCGTCAACCCTAACCTAACTGGGTTATGTAGCGTCAACCCTACCCTAACTGGGTTATGTAGCGTCAACCCTAACCTAACTGGGTTATGTAGCGTCAACCCTAACCTAACTGGGTTATGTAGCGTCAACCCTAACCTAACTGGGTTATGTAGCGTCAACCCTAACCTAACTGGGTTATGTAGCGTCAACCCTAACCTAACTTGGTTATGTAGCGTCAACCCTAACCTAACTGGGTTATGTAGCGTCAACCCTAACCTAACTGGGTTATGTAGCGTCAACCCTAACCTAACTTGGTTATGTAGCGTCAACCCTAACCTAACTTGGTTATGTAGCGTCAACCCTAACCTAACTGGGTTATGTAGCGTCAACCCTAACCTAACTGGGTTATGTAGCGTCAACCCTAACCTAACTGGGTTATGTAGCGTCAACCCTAACCTAACTGGGTTATGTAGCGTCAACCCTAACCTAACTGGGTTATGTAGCGTCAACCCTAACCTAACTGGGTTATGTAGCGTCAACCCTAACCTAACTGGGTTATGTAGCGTTAACCCTAACCTAACTGGGTTATGTAGCGTCAACCCTAACCTAACTGGGTTATGTAGCGTCAACCCTAACCTAACTGGGTTATGTAGCGTTAACCCTAACCTAACTTGGTTATGTAGCGTCAACCCTAACCTAACTGGGTTATGTAGCGTTAACCCTAACCTAACTGGGTTATGTAGCGTCAACCCTAACCTAACTTGTTTATGTAGCGTCAACCCTAACCTAACTTGGTTATGTAGCGTCAACCCTAACCTAAATGGGTTATGTAGCGTCAACCCTAACCTAACTGGGTTATGTAGCGTCAACCCTAACCTAACTGGGTTATGTAGCGTCAACCCTAACCTAACTGGGTTATGTAGCGTCAACCCTAACCTAACTGGGTTATGTAGCGTCAACCCTAACCTAACTGGGTTATGTAGCGTCAACCCTAACCTAACTGGGTTATGTAGCGTCAACCCTAACCTAACTGGGTTATGTAGCGTCAACCCTAACCTAACTGGGTTATGTAGCGTCAACCCTAACCTAACTGGGTTATGTAGCGTCAACCCTAACCTAACTTGGTTATGTAATGTCAACCCTAACCTAACTTGGTTATGTAGCGTCAACCCTAACCTAACTTGGTTATGTAGCGTCAACCCTAACCTAACTTGGTTATGTAGCGTCAACCCTAACCTAACTGGGTTATGTAGCGTCATCCCTAACCTAACTTGGTTATGTAGCGTCAACCCTAACCTAACTGGGTTATGTAGCGTCAACCCTAACCTAACTTGGTTATGTAGCGTCAACCCTAACCTAACTGGGTTATGTAGCGTCAACCCTAACCTAACTTGGTTATGTAGCGTCAACCCTAACCTAACTGGGTTATGTAGCGTCAACCCTAACCTAACTTGGTTATGTAGCGTCAACCCTAACCTAACTTGGTTATGTAGCGTCAACCCTAACCTAACTGGGTTATGTAGCGTCAACCCTAACCTAACTTGGTTATGTAGCGTCAACCCTAACCTAACTTGGTTATGTAGCGTCAACCCTAACCTAACTTGGTTATGTAGCGTCAACCCTAACCTAACTGGGTTATGTAGCGTTAACCCTAACCTAACTGGGTTATGTAGCGTCAACCCTAACCTAACTGGGTTATGTAGCGTTAACCCTAACCTAACTGGGTTATGTAGCGTCAACCCTAACCTAACTGGGTTATGTAGCGTCAACCCTAACCTAACTGGGTTATGTAGCGTCAACCCTAACCTAACTGGGTTATGTAGCGTCAACCCTAACCTAACTGGGTTATGTAGCGTCAACCCTAACCTAACTGGGTTATGTAGCGTCAACCCTAACCTAACTGGGTTATGCAGCGTCAACCCTAACCTAACTGGGTTATGTAGCGTCAACCCTAACCTAACTGGGTTATGTAGCGTCAACCCTAACCTAACTGGGTTATGTAGCGTCAACCCTAACCTAACTTGGTTATGTAGCGTCAACCCTAACCTAACTGGGTTATGTAGCGTCAACCCTAACCTAACTGGGTTATGTAGCGTCAACCCTAACCTAACTGGGTTATGTAGCGTCAACCCTAACCTAACTGGGTTATGTAGCGTCAACCCTAACCTAACTGGGTTATGTAGCGTTAACCCTAACCTAACTGGGTTATGCAGCGTCAACCCTAACCTAACTGGGTTATGTAGCGTCAACCCTAACCTAACTGGGTTATGTAGCGTCAACCCTAACCTAACTGGGTTATGCAGCGTCAACCCTAACCTAACTGGGTTATGTAGCGTCAACCCTAACCTAACTGGGTTATGTAGCGCTAACCCTAACCTAACTGGGTTATGTAGCGTCAACCCTAACCTAACTGGGTTATGTAGCGTCAACCCTAACCTAACTGGGTTATGTAGCGTCAACCCTAACCTAACTTGGTTATGTAGCGTCAACCCTAACCTAACTGGGTTATGTAGCGTCAACCCTAACCTAACTCGGTTATGTAGCGTTAACCATAACCTAACTGGGTTATGTAGCGTCAACCCTAACCTAACTGGGTTATGTAGCGTCAACCCTAACCTAACTGGGTTATGTAGCGTCAACCCTAACTGGGTTATGTAGCGTCAACCCAGCGTAGACGCTGTACGTGTCTACGCTGTAGGCCGCTGTACGTGTCTACGCTGTAGGCCGCTGACGTGTCTACGCTGTAGGACGCTGACGTGTCTACGCTGTAGGCCGCTGACGTGTCTACGCTGTAGGCCGCTGACGTCTCTACGCTGTAGGACGCTGACGTGTCTACGCTGTAGGACGCTGACGTGTCTACGCTGTAGGACGCTGACGTGTCTACGCTGTAGGACGCTGACGTCTCTACGCTGTAGGACGCTGACGTCTCTACGCTGTAGGGCGCTGTACGTCTCTACGCTGTAGGCTGCTGACGTGTCGACGCTGTAGGAAGCCGACGTCTACGCTGTAGGAAGCCGACGTCTCTACGCTGTAGGAAGCCGACGTCTCTACGCTGTAGGACGCCGACGTGTCTACGCTGTAGGACGCCGACGTGTCTACGCTGTAGGACGCCGACGTCTCTACGCTGTAGGACGCTGACGTGTCTACGCTGTAGGAAGCCGACGTGTCTACGCTGTAGGCCGCTGACGTCTCTACGCTGTAGGACGCTGACGTGTCTACGCTGTAGGAAGCTGACGTGTCTACGCTGTAGGCCGCTGACGTCTCTACGCTGTAGGCCGCTGACGTGTCTACGCTGTAGGCCGCTGACGTGTCTACGCTGTAGGCCGCTGACGTCTCTACGCTGTAGGCCGCTGACGTGTCTACGCTGTAGGAAGCTGACGTGTCTACGCTGTAGGACGCTGACGTGTCTACGCTGTAGGCCGCTGACGTGTCTACGCTGTAGGACGCTGACGTGTCTACGCTGTAGGTCGCTGACGTCTCTACGCTGTAGGAAGCTGACGTGTCTACGCTGTAAGACGCTGACGTGTCTACGCTGTAGGCCGCTGACGTGTCTACGCTGTAGGCCGCTGACGTCCCTACGCTGTAGGCCGCTGACGTCCCTACGCTGTAGGACGCTGACGTCTCTACGCTGTAGGCCGCTGACGTCCCTACGCTGTAGGACGCTGACGTCTCTACGCTGTAGGCCGCTGACGTGTCTACGCTGTAGGAAGCTGACGTGTCTACGCTGTAGGCCGCTGACGTGTCTACGCTGTAGGAAGCTGACGTGTCTACGCTGTAGGCCGCTGACGTGTCTACGCTGTAGGCCGCTGACGTCCCTACGCTGTAGGACGCTGACGTGTCTACGCTGTAGGACGCTGAGGTGTCTACGCTGTAGGCCGCTGACGTCTCTACGCTGTAGGACGCTGACGTCTCTACGCTGTAGGACGCTGACGTCTCTACGCTGTAGGACGCTGACGTCTCTACGCTGTAGGACGCTGACGTGTCTACGCTGTAGGACGCTGACGTGTCTACGCTGTAGGACGCTGACGTGTCTACGCTGTAGGAAGCTGACGTGTCTACGCTGTAGGAAGCTGACGTGTCTACGCTGTAGGACGCTGACGTGTCTACGCTGTAGGACGCTGACGTGTCTACGCTGTAGGCCGCTGACGTGTCTACGCTGTAGGACGCTGACGTCTCTACGCTGTAGGACGCTGACGTCTCTACGCTGTAGGCCGATGACGTGTCTACGCTGTAAGACGCTGACGTGTCTACGCTGTAGGCCGCTGACGTCTCTACGCTGTAGGACGCTGACGTGTCTACGCTGTAGGCCGCTGACGTGTCTACGCTGTAGGAAGCTGACGTGTCTACGCTGTAGGATGCTGACGTCTCTACGCTGTAGGACGCTGACGTCTCTACGCTGTAGGACGCTGACGTCTCTACGCTGTAGGACGCTGACGTGTCTACGCTGTAGGAAGCTGACGTGTCTACGCTGTAGGAAGCTGACGTGTCTACGCTGTAGGACGCTGTACGTGTCTACGCTGTAGGACGCTGACGTCTCTACGCTGTAGGACGCTGACGTCTCTACGCTGTAGGCCGCTGACGTGTCTACGCTGTAGGACGCTGTACGTGTCTACGCTGTAGGACGCTGACGTCTCTACGCTGTAGGACGCTGACGTCTCTACGCTGTAGGACGCTGACGTCTCTACGCTGTAGGCCGCTGACGTGTCTACGCTGTAGGCTGCTGACGTGTCTACGCTGTAGGACGCTGACGTGTCTACGCTGTAGGACCCTGACGTGTCTACGCTGTAGAATACTGACAGCAATGAGCATCTCAGGGAGGGATGCTCCTTAACACCTTTGGACTTCACACTGTGGTGTTCACACTACATCAAGTTCTGAATATTTCTTGGTGGCTATTCAAGTTTAGTATTTAACCTTTAACTTTTATTTAACTATTTATCAAATGGCCAGAGGTGGCTGATCTTCCAGCCCAGGGAGGGAAGGTAAAGGTGGGTGAAATTCCTCTGACGTCCGGGAGTCACTGTACCACTAATGGAGGGACACAGATTCTTTCACAGGCAAGATTCAGAAAGCTGTTCCTACTGTGTTGTCTGTACAGCAGGTGGCGACATGGAGGCACAAGTAGATTCCAACTGAAACAAGACATCACAGGCTGGGCTAAACAATTCCAGGGTTAGGTTAGAAAGACATGATCAGACTACAGAAGCAGTTGGACTCTTTGACTGTATGATATGGGAGGGTTATATACTATACTAACTTACAAGGTTGAACCATAACATCTAGTCATTACAACAAAAGTTCAGTTTGAGGAATTACAGAATGCAGACAGATTAAAACAAGACTGAAAAACAGAGACCAAAGAACCTTTATTAAATAGTAATGTGAGCTTTCAGTTGGATTTTCTTCATTCCAAAAACAACTAGTATACCAGGTTTTAGTTTTAGTGTGAATCAAGGCTGCCCTGCATAGTAGGATGGGGGGGGCAGGTGTTTCCCAAAACAGAACCAGAGAGAGGGTGATTTAGTTTTAACTCGCCCAGTGCTCCGGGACACTTTAGGACCAATGGAATGGTCTAAAAAATGTGCCCTGGCCAGTTAAAACACAAGCACCCAGAGACAGAGGGGCAACTGAAACAACCACACTGCTCATTCTCAAGTCAGTCAGTGAAGTCACAGCCTCACTTGTATTGACTACTGTGTGATGTTACAGAGACCTGCTTGTATTGACTACTGTGTGTAGTTAAAAGTCTTGCTTGTACCGTCTCAGGTAGCCCGGTCCAGATCTGGTCGTACCGTCTCAGGTGGCCCGGTCCAGATCTGCTCGTACCGCCTCAGGCAGCCCGGGCCAGATCTGGTCGTACCGTCTCAGGTAGCCCGGTCCAGATCTGGTTGTACTGTCTCAGGTAGCCCGGTCCAGATCTGCTCGTACCGTCTCAGGTAGCCCGGTCCAGATCTGCTCGTACCGTCTCAGGTAGCCCGGTCCAGATCTGGTTGTACCGTCTCAGGTAGCCCGGTCCAGATCTGGTTGTACTGTCTCAGGTAGCCGGTCCAGATCTGCTCGTACCGTCTCAGGTAACCCCGTCCAGATCTGGTCGTACCGTCTCAGGTAGTCCGGTCCAGATCTGGTTGTACTGTCTCAGGTAACCCCGTCCAGATCTGGTCGTACTGTCTCAGGTAGCCCGGTCCAGATCTGGTCGTACCGTCTCAGGTAGTCCGGTCCAGATCTGGTCGTACCGTCTCAGGTAGCCCGGTCCAGATCTGGTCGTACCGTCTCAGGTAGCCCGGTCCAGATCTGGTTGTACTGTCTCAGGTAACCCCGTCCAGATCTGGTCGTACCGTCTCAGGTAGTCCGGTCCAGATCTGGTTGTACCGTCTCAGGTAGCCCGGTCCAGATCTGGTCGTACCGTCTCAGGTAGCCCGGTCCAGATCTGGTTGTACCGTCTCAGGTAGCCCGGTCCAGATCTGGTTGTACCGTCTCAGGTATCCCGGTCCAGATCTGCTCGTACTGTCTAAGGTAGCCCGGTCCAGATCTGGTTGTACCGTCTCAGGTAGCCCGGTCCAGATCTGGTTGTACTGTCTCAGGTAACCCCGTCCAGATCTGGTTGTACCGTCTCAGGTAGCCCGGTCCAGATCTGGTCGTACCGTCTCAGGTAGCCCGGTCCAGATCTGGTTGTACTGTCTTGCCAAGTCATTGTCACACCAGGCAGAGCCAGGTCATAGTCATCATTAAAACAACAGCAGTATCTTCACTACAGGAGATGAATGTCAAGTGAAACAAGGTGGGGAAAAGGTTTGTTTGTACAGTAAGAGACAGTACTGTGAGTGGTTACACATCAACATGTTGTAGTATCAGCCAGCAGAAACAGCAGACAGCAGTCACTTTGGGGAGTATAAACCTGACTCCAGATCAGCTCATAGAAGACCTGTGCTCCTCCATGCTGCAGAACATGTTGTAGTATCAGCCAGCAGAAACAGCAGACAGCAGTCACTTTGGGGAGTATAAACCTGACTCCAGATCAGCTCATAGAAGACCTGTGCTCCTTAACATGTTATCATATGTATCAATGTCTATTCTTTAACATGTTATCATATGTATCAATGTCTATTCTTTAACATGTTATCATATGTATCAATGTCTATTCTTTAACATGTTATCATATGTATCAATGTCTATTCTTTAACATGTTATCATATGTATCAATGTCTATTCTTTAACATGTTATCATATGTATCAATGTCTATTCTTTAACATGTTATCATATGTATCAATGTCTATTCTTTAACATGTTATCATATGTATCAATGTCTATTCTTTAACATGTTATCATATGTATCAATGTCTATTCTTTAACATGTTATCATATGTATCAATGTCTATTCTTTAACATGTTATCATATGTATCAATGTCTATTCTTTAACATGTTATCATATGTATCAATGTCTATTCTTTAACATGTTATCATATGTATCAATGTCTATTCTTTAACATGTTATCATATGTATCAATGTCTATTCTTTAACATGTTATCATATGTATCAATGTCTATTCTTTAACATGTTATCATATGTATCAATGTCTATTCTTTAACATGTTATCATATGTATCAATGTCTATTCTTTAACATGTTATCATATGTATCAATGTCTATTCTTTAACATGTTATCATATGTATCAATGTCTATTCTTTAACATGTTTATCATATGTATCAATGTCTATTCTTTAACATGTTTATCATATGTATCAATGTCTATTCTTTAACATGTTATCATATGTATCAATGTCTATTCTTTAACATGTTATCATATGTATCAATGTCTATTCTTTAACATGTTATCATATGTATCAATGTCTATTCTTTAACATGTTATCATATGTATCAATGTCTATTCTTTAACATGTTATCATATGTATCAATGTCTATTCTTTAACATGTTATCATATGTATCAATGTCTATTCTTTAACATGTTATCATATGTATCAATGTCTATTCTTTAACATGTTATCATATGTATCAATGTCTATTCTTTAACATGTTATCATATGTATCAATGTCTATTCTTTAACATGTTATCATATGTATCAATGTCTATTCTTTAACATGTTATCATATGTATCAATGTCTATTCTTTAACATGTTATCATATGTATCAATGTCTATTCTTTAACATGTTATCATATGTATCAATGTCTATTCTTTAACATGTTATCATATGTATCAATGTCTATTCTTTAACATGTTATCATATGTATCAATGTCTATTCTTTAACATGTTATCATATGTATCAATGTCTATTCTTTAACATGTTATCATATGTATCAATGTCTATTCTTTAACATGTTATCATATGTATCAATGTCTATTCTTTAACATGTTATCATATGTATCAATGTCTATTCTTTAACATGTTATCATATGTATCAATGTCTATTCTTTAACATGTTATCATATGTATCAATGTCTATTCTTTAACATGTTATCATATGTATCAATGTCTATTCTTTAACATGTTATCATATGTATCAATGTCTATTCTTTAACATGTTATCATATGTATCAATGTCTATTCTTTAACATGTTATCATATGTATCAATGTCTATTCTTTAACATGTTATCATATGTATCAATGTCTATTCTTTAACATGTTATCATATGTATCAATGTCTATTCTTTAACATGTTATCATATGTATCAATGTCTATTCTTTAACATGTTATCATATGTATCAATGTCTATTCTTTAACATGTTATCATATGTATCAATGTCTATTCTTTAACATGTTATCATATGTATCAATGTCTATTCTTTAACATGTTATCATATGTATCAATGTCTATTCTTTAACATGTTATCATATGTATCAATGTCTATTCTTTAACATGTTATCATATGTATCAATGTCTATTCTTTAACATGTTATCATATGTATCAATGTCTATTCTTTAACATGTTATCATATGTATCAATGTCTATTCTTTAACATGTTATCATATGTATCAATGTCTATTCTTTAACATGTTATCATATGTATCAATGTCTATTCTTTAACATGTTATCATATGTATCAATGTCTATTCTTTAACATGTTATCATATGTATCAATGTCTATTCTTTAACATGTTATCATATGTATCAATGTCTATTCTTTAACATGTTATCATATGTATCAATGTCTATTCTTTAACATGTTATCATATGTATCAATGTCTATTCTTTAACATGTTTATCATATGTATCAATGTCTATTCTTTAACATGTTATCATATGTATCAATGTCTATTCTTTAACATGTTATCATATGTATCAATGTCTATTCTTTAACATGTTATCATATGTATCAATGTCTATTCTTTAACATGTTATCATATGTATCAATGTCTATTCTTTAACATGTTATCATATGTATCAATGTCTATTCTTTAACATGTTATCATATGTATCAATGTCTATTCTTTAACATGTTATCATATGTATCAATGTCTATTCTTTAACATGTTATCATATGTATCAATGTCTATTCTTTAACATGTTATCATATGTATCAATGTCTATTCTTTAACATGTTATCATATGTATCAATGTCTATTCTTTAACATGTTATCATATGTATCAATGTCTATTCTTTAACATGTTATCATATGTATCAATGTCTATTCTTTAACATGTTATCATATGTATCAATGTCTATTCTTTAACATGTTATCATATGTATCAATGTCTATTCTTTAACATGTTTATCATATGTATCAATGTCTAATAGAGTGCCTTCAGAAAGTACCCCTCGACCTTTTCCAGATTTTATTGTTTTACAAAGTGGGATTCAAATTGTCATTTTTTTGTCAACGATCTACACAAAATACTCCGTGACAGTGTAAGAAAAAAAATATTTGTAAAAGAGAAATAAAAATAAAACAGGAATATATTGTGATTAGATAAGTAGTCAACCCCCCAATACATGTTAGAATCACCTTGGCAACGATTACACCTGTGTCTTTCTGGGTAAGTTTCTAAGATCTTTTTAATTCTTCAAGCTCTGTCAAGTTGGTTGTTGATCATTGCTAGACTGCCATTTTAAGATCTTGCCATAGATTTTCAAGTAGTTTTAAGTAAAAACTCTAACTAGGCCACACAGGAACATTCAATGTCATCTTGGTAAGCAACTCAAATGTAAACTGAACAAAAATAGAAAACGCAACATGTGAAGTGTTGGTGCCATGTTTAATGAGCTGAAATAAAAGATCCCAGAAATGTTCCATACGCACAAAAAGCTTATTTCTCTCAAATGTTGTGTACAAATTTGTTTACATCCCTGTTAGTGAGCATTTATCCTTTGCCAAGATAATCCATCCACCTGGCAGGTGTGGCATATCAACAAGCTGATTAAACAGCATGATCATTACACAGGTGTCCCTTGTGCTGGGGACAATAAAAGGCCACTTTAAAATGTGCAGTTTTGTCACACAGCACAATGCCACAGATGTCTCAGGTTTTACGGGAGCGTGCGATTGGCATGCTGACGGCAAGAATGTCCGCCAGAGCTGTTGCCTGATAATTTAATGTTAATTTCTACCATAAGCCGCCTCTGACGTCGTTTTAGAGAATTTGGCAGTACGTCCAACCGGCCTCAGAACCGCATGTAACCACCCCAGCCCAGGACCTCCATAACCAGCTTCTTCACCTGCGGGATTGTCTGAGACCAGCCAGCCGGACAGCTGATGAAACTGTGGGTTTTTACAACCGAATAATTTCTGCACAAACTGTCAGAAACTGTCTCAGGGAAGCTCATCTGTGTGTTCGGCTTCGTAACCGACTTCAGTGGGAAATGCTCACCTTCGATTGTCACTGGCACGCTGGAGAAGTGTGCTCTTTACGGATGAATCCCAGTTTCAACTGTCCCGGGTAGAAGGCAGACATGGCGTCGTGTGTACGAGAGGTTTGCTGATGTCAACGTTGTGAACAGACCCATGACCCTTGGTGGCGGTGGGGTTATGGTATGGGCAGGCATTAGCTATGGACAATGAACACAACTGCATTTTATCTATCTATGCCAATTTTAATGCACAGAGATACCGTGATGAGATCCTGAGACCCATTGTTGTGCCATTCATCCTCCATCACCTCATGTTTCAGCATGATAATGCACAGCTCCATGTCACAAGGATCTGAACACAATTCCTGGAAGCTGAACATTTCCCAGTTCTTCCATGGCCTGCATACTCAGACATGTCACCCATTGAGCATGTTTGGGAGGCTCTGGGTCGACGTGTACGACAGTGTGTTCCAGTTCCTGCCAATATCCATCAACTTCACACAGCCATCGTCTGAGACCAGCCACCCAGACAGCTGATGAAACTGAGGGATCATCTGAGACCAGCCACCCAGACAGCTGATGAAACTGAAAGTGTGTTCCAGTTCCTGCCAATATCCATCAACTTCACACAGCCATTGAAGAGGAGTGGCACAACATTCCACAGGTCTCAATCAACAGCCTTATTAACTCTATGTAATGGAGATGTGTTGCGGTGCTTGAGGTAAACGGTGGTCACACCAGATACTGACTGGTTTTCACGAGGTAAACGGTGGTCACACCAGATACTGACTGGTTTTCACGAGGCAAACGGTGGTCACACCAGATACTGACTGGTTTTCACGAGGTAAACGGTGGTCACACCAGATACTGACTGGTTTTCATGAGGCAAACGGTGGTCACACCAGATACTGACTGGTTTTCACGAGGTAAACGGTGGTCACACCAGATACTGACTGGTTTTCATGAGGCAAACGGTGGTCACACCAGATACTGACTGGTTTTCATGAGGTAAACGGTGGTCACACCAGATACTGACTGGTTTTCATGAGGTAAACGGTGGTCACACCAGATACTGACTGGTTTTCTGATCCACGCGTCTACCTTTTTGTCAAGGTATCTGTGGCCAACAGATGCATATCTGTATTTCAAGTCATGTGAAATCCATAGATTAGGGCCTAATTTATTTATTTCAATTGACTGATTTCCTTATGAACTGTAACTCAGAAGAATCTTTGAAATTGTAGCATGTTGCGTTTATATTTTTTGTTCTGTGTATATTTGGTCTTGTATTTTACGTTTTTGTTCAGCTGAAAGGTGAATTCATCTCCCAGTGTCTGTTGGAAAGCAGACTGAACCAGGTCTTCCTCTAGGATTTTGTCTGTGCTTAGCTCCATTCGGTTCTTTTTTATCCTGAAAACCTCCCCAGTCCTTAATGATGACAAGCATACCCATAACATGATGCAGTCACCACCAGGCTTGAAAATATGGAGAGTGGTACTCGGTGATGTGTTGTATTGGATGTGCCCCAAACATAACTTTGTCCTGAATACAAAGTGTTAATATCTTTGACACATTGTTTGTAGTATTACTTTAGTGCCTTATTGCAAACAGGATGCATGTTTTAGAAAATGTGTATTCTGTAGAGGCTTCCTTCTTTTCACTGTCATTCAAGTTAGTATTGTGGAGTAACTACAATGTTGTTGATCCATCCTCAGTTTTCTATCACAGCCATTAAACTCTGTAACTGTGTTCAAGTCACCATTAGCCTCATGGTGAAATCCCTGAGCGATTTCCTTCCTCTCCTGCAATTGAGTTAGGAATGACTCCTGCATCTTTGTAGTGACTTGGTATATTGATACGCTATCTAAAGTGTAATTAATGACTTCACCATGCTCAAAGGGATGTTCAATGTCTACTTTTTTATTTTACCCATCTACCAATAGGTGTCCTTCTTTGCGAGCCATTGGAAAACCTCCCTGGTCTTTGTGGTTGAATCTGTGTTTGAAATTCACTGCTCGACTGAGGGACCTTCCAGATAATTGTATGTGTGGTGTACAGAGATGAGGTAGTCATTCACACATCATGTTAAACAGTATTATTGCACACAGACAGTCCATGCAACTTTTTAAGCACATTTTTATTCCTGAACTTATGTAGGTTCGCCATAATAAAGGGTTTGAATACTTATTGACTCAAGACATTTCAGCTTTTCATAAAAAAATTCTACAAACATAAATTCACCTTGAAATTATGGGGTATTATTGTGTGTAGGCCAGTGACAACAAATCTTAAATTCAGGGTGTAACACATGTGTATAAAGGGGTGTGAAGCCTTTCTGAAGGCGCTGTATACAGTGTGTCTAGTTGGATCTAAGATCAGAGTTATACTGCATCTGGTCTTCTGTCAAAACATACTTATTGGTGAATGATTCCACGGTGGGTAAGATGTCTCTGTGTAAAACTGATTTCTGAGTGCTGATACAGTTCCATCCCACAACTTATCACAGTTTAGATCTGCCGCTATAGTCTTTATGTCTGCTAGAATATCCCAAAGGACTTCTAGACCAATCATGTCTGCTAGAATATCCCAAAGGACTTCTAGACCAATCATGTCTGCTAGAATATCCCAAAGGACTTCTAGACCAATCATGTCTGCTAGAATATCCCAAAGGACTTCTAGACCAATCATGTCTGCTAGAATATCCCAAAGGACTTCTAGACCATTCATGTCTGCTAGAATATCCCAAAGGACTTCTAGACCAATCATGTCTGCTAGAATATCCCAAAGGACTTCTAGACCATTCATGTCTGCTAGAATATCCCAAAGGACTTCTAGACCAATCATGTCTGGTAGAATATACCAAAGGACTTCTACACCCAATCGTCAGTCTCAGAGTCACTTCTATCAGAGACGGGTGGAGCGGATTGGCTGTTGAAGTGCATGTCCTGCCCCTCCATCAGGACAGGTCAGTTCTGGTTCTTAAAGGGTCCATGAACCCCCTCCCTGTGTCTCACTGCCACAGCACGCCCTAACCCAGTCTCTCTCACTGCCACAGCATGCCCTAACCCAGTCTCTCTCACTGCCACAGCATGCCCTAACCCAGTCTCTCTCACTGCCACAGCACGCCCTAACCCAGTCTCTCTCACTGCCACAGCACGCCCTAACCTAGTCTCTCTCACTGCCACAGCACGCCCTAACCCAGTCTCTCTCACTGCCACAGCATGCCCTAACCCAGTCTCTCTCACTGCCACAGCATGCCCTAACCTAGTCTCTCTCACTGCCACAGCACGCCCTAACCTAGTCTCTCTCACTGCCACAGCACGCCCTAACCCAGTCTCTCTCACTGCCACAGCATGCCCTAACCTAGTCTCTCTCACTGCCACAGCATGCCCTAACCCAGTCTCTCTCACTGCCACAGCATGCCCTAACCCAGTCTCTCTCACTGCCACAGCACGCCCTAACCCAGTCTCTCTCACTGCCACAGCACGCCCTAACCTTAACCCAGTCTCTCTCACTGCCACAGCACGCCCTAACCCAGTCTCTCTCACTGCCACAGCATGCCCTAACCCAGTCTCTCTCACTGCCACAGCACGCCCTAACCCAGTCTCTCTCACTGCCACAGCATGCCCTAACCTAGTCTCTCTCACTGCCACAGCACGCCCTAACCCAGTCTCTCTCACTGCCACAGCATGCCCTAACCTAGTCTCTCTCACTGCCACAGCACGCCCTAACCTAGTCTCTCTCACTGCCACAGCATGCCCTAACCCAGTCTCTCTCACTGCCACAGCACGCCCTAACCCAGTCTCTCTCACTGCCACAGCACGCCCTAACCCAGTCTCTCTCACTGCCACAGCACGCCCTAACCTAGTCTCTCTCACTGCCACAGCATGCCCTAACCAGTCTCTCTCACTGCCACAGCACGCCCTAACCCAGTCTCTCTCACTGCCACAGCACGCCCTAACCTAGTCTCTCTCACTGCCACAGCACGCCCTAACCTAGTCTCTCTCACTGCCACAGCATGCCCTAACCCAGTCTCTCTCACTGCCACAGCACGCCCTAACCCAGTCTCTCTCACTGCCACAGCATGCCCTAACCCAGTCTCTCTCACTGCCACAGCACGCCCTAACCTAGTCTCTCTCACTGCCACAGCATGCCCTAACCAGTCTCTCTCACTGCCACAGCACGCCCTAACCCAGTCTCTCTCACTGCCACAGCATGCCCTAACCCAGTCTCTCTCACTGCCACAGCACGCCCTAACCTAGTCTCTCTCACTGCCACAGCACGCCCTAACCCAGTCTCTCTCACTGCCACAGCACGCCCTAACCCAGTCTCTCTCACTGCCACAGCACGCCCTAACCCAGTCTCTCTCACTGCCACAGCATGCCCTAACCCAGTCTCTCTCACTGCCACAGCACGCCCTAACCTAGTCTCTCTCACTGCCACAGCACGCCCTAACCTAGTCTCTCTCACTGCCACAGCACGCCCTAACCTAGTCTCTCTCACTGCCACAGCCGGCCCTAACCCAGTCTCTCTCACTGCCACAGCACGGCAGCCATGTTGTCTGTTCCCCACCCATGGTCTCCTCTCCACATCCAGGTGCTTTCCTCAGGTGCTGGAGTTGTAGGTGAGCTCATGGAAAACAGACAGGGAAACGCTGCTGCTCCCAGCTGATATTTACTTAGAACAATGTTTCCACCATTAGGTCCTGGATACCTGATGAAGACTTACGGGTGGAAACGTTAGAAATATCAGCTGGGAGCAGCAGTGTGGCGTTTTCCTCTCTATTGAACCATGGTCTGTAGTTAGTCCACCAATAACCCATGGTCTGTAGTTAGTCCACCAATAACCCATGGTCTGTAGTTAGTCCACCAATAACCCATGGTCTGTAGTTAGTCCACCAATAACCCATGGTCTGTAGTTAGTCCACCAATAAACCATGGTCTGTAGTTAGTCCACCAATAACCCATGGTCTGTAGTTAGTCCACCAATAAACCATGGTCTGTAGTTAGTCCACCAATAACCCATGGTCTGTAGTTAGTCCACCAATAAACCATGGTCTGTAGTTAGTCCACCAATAAACCATGGTCTGTAGTTAGTCCACCAATAACCCATGGTCTGTAGTTAGTCCACCAATAACCCATGGTCTGTAGTTAGTCCACCAATAACCCATGGTCTGTAGTTAGTCCACCAATAAACCATGGCCTGTAGTTAGTCCACCAATAAACCATGGTCTGTAGTTAGTCCACCAATAACCCATGGTCTGTAGTTAGTCCACCAATAACCCATGGTCTGCAGTTAGTCCACCATTAACCCATGGTGTCTAATGGTCTGTAGTCCATTAACAGTATTCTCCTACTGCTCAAGACGTGTTGTAGTTAGCTGTATCCTTCCCAAAGCTGTAATAGTTGTCCATGTCGTCCATGTTTGCCGTGGTGAGCTTGGTGAGGTTCTGGGAGCCTCCATTATCCATGTTGTTGTTGGCCCCTGAGGTCCCAAAGTCAAAGTTGTCCTCCTCATAGTGGCCCTGGCCCTCCATCTCAGGAAGAGCATCTGGAAACAGACAGAGAAACAGGGCTGTTAGGGAGAGTACAGTGGTAGAACCAACCCCGACCCAGAACACAGTGGTAGAACCAACCCCAACCCAGAACACAGTGGTAGAACCAACCCTAACCCAGAATACAGTGGTAGAACCAACCCCAACCCAGAACACAGTGGTAGAACCAACCCCAACCCAGAACACAGTGGTAGAACCAACCCTAACCCAGAACACAGTGGTAGAACCAACCCCGACCCAGAACACAGTGGTAGAACCAACCCCAACCCCAACCCAGAACACAGTGGTAGAACCAACCCCAACCCAGAACACAGTGGTAGAACCAACCCCGACCCAGAACACAGTGGTAGAACCAACCCCAACCCCAACCCAGAACACAGTGGTAGAACCAACCCCAACCCAGAACACAGTGGTAGAACCAACCCTAACCCCAACCCAGAACACAGTGGTTGAACCAACCCCAACCCAGAACACAGTGGTAGAACCAACCCCAACCCAGAACACAGTGGTAGAACCAACCCCAACCCAGAACACCGTGGTAGAACCAACCCCAACCCAGAACACAGTGGTAGAACCAACCCCAACCCCAACCCAGAACACAGTGGTAGAACCAACCCCAACCCCAACCCAGAACACAGTGGTAGAACCAACCCCAACCCAGAACACAGTGGTTGAACCAACCCCAACCCAGAACACAGTGGTAGAACCAACACTAACCCCAACCCAGAACACAGTGGTAGAACCAACCCCAACCCAGAACACAGTGGTAGAACCAACCCCAACCCAGAACACAGTGGTAGAACCAACCCTAACCCAGAACACAGTGGTAGAACCAACCCCAACCCAGAACACAGTGGTAGAACCAACCCTAACCCAGAACACAGTGGTAGAACCAACCCCAACCCAGAACACAGTGGTAGAACCAACCCCAACCCAGAACACAGTGGTAGAACCAACCCCAACCCAGAACACAGTGGTAGAACCAACCCCAACCCAGAACACAGTGGTAGAACCAACCCTAACCCCAACCCAGAACACAGTGGTAGAACCAACCCCAACCCAGAACACAGTGGTAGAACCAACCCTAACCCCAACCCAGAACACAGTGGTAGAACCAACCCCAACCCAGAACACAGTGGTAGAACCAACCCCAACCCAGATCACAGTGGAAGGACCAACAGGACCAACCCAGTGGAAGAACCAACAGGACCGACCCAGTGGTAGAACCAACCCCAACCCAGAACACAGTGGTAGAACCAACCCTAACCCCAACCCAGAACACAGTGGTAGAACCAACCCTAACCCAGAACACAGTGGTAGAACCAACCCCAACCCAGAACACAGTGGTAGAACCAACCCCAACCCAGATCACAGTGGAAGGACCAACAGGACCAACCCAGTGGAAGAACCAACAGGACCGACCCAGTGGTAGAACCAACCCCAACCCAGAACACAGTGGTAGAACCAACCCTAACCCCAACCCAGAACACAGTGGTAGAACCAACCCTAACCCAGAACACAGTGGTAGAACCAACCCCAACCCAGAACACAGTGGTAGAACCAACCCCAACCCAGAACACAGTGGTAGAACCAACCCCAACCCAGAACACAGTGGTAGAACCAACCCCAACCCAGAACACAGTGGTAGAACCAACCCTAACCCCAACCCAGAACACAGTGGTAGAACCAACCCCAACCCAGAACACAGTGGTAGAACCAACCCTAACCCCAACTCAGAACACAGTGGTAGAACCAACCCCAACCCAGAACACAGTGGTAGAACCAACCCCAACCCCAACCCAGAACACAGTGGTAGAACCAACCCCAACCCAGAACACAGTGGTAGAACCAACCCTAACCCAGAACACAGTGGTAGAACCAACCCTAACCCCAACCCAGAAAACAGTGGTAGAACCAACCCCAACCCAGAACACAGTGGTAGAACCAACCCCAACCCCAACCCAGAACACAGTGGTAGAACCAACCCCAACCCAGAACACAGTGGTAGAACCAACCCTAACCCCAACCCAGAACACAGTGGTAGAATCAACCCTAACCCCAACCCAGAACACAGTGGTAGAACCAACCCAGAACACAGTGGTAGAACCAACCCCAACCCAGAACACAGTGGTAGAACCAACCCCAACCCAGAACACAGTGGTAGAACCAACCCCAACCCAGAACACCGTGGTAGAACCAACCCCAACCCAGAACACAGTGGTAGAACCAACCCTAACCCCAACCCAGAACACAGTGGTAGAACCAACCCTAACCCCAACCCAGAACACAGTGGTAGAACCAACCCTAACCCCAACCCAGAACACAGTGGTAGAACCAACCCCAACCCAGAACACAGTGGTAGAACCAACCCCAACCCAGAACACAGTGGTAGAACCAACCCCAACCCAGAACACAGTGGTTGAACCAACCCCAACCCAGAACACGGTGGTAGAACCAACCCCAACCCAGAACACAGTGGTAGAACCAACCCCAACCCAGAACACAGTGGTAGAACCAACCCCAACCCAGAACACAGTGGTAGAACCAACCCCAACCCAGAACACAGTGGTTGAACCAACCCCAACCCAGAACACAGTGGTTGAACCAACCCCAACCCAGAACACAGTGGTAGAACCAACCCCAACCCAGAACACAGTGGTAGAACCAACCCCAACCCAGAACAGTGGTAGAACCAACCCCAACCCAGAACACAGTGGTAGAACCAACCCCAACCCAGAACACAGTGGTTGAACCAACCCCAACCCAGAACAGTGGTAGAACCAACCCCAACCCAGAACACAGTGGTAGAACCAACCCCAACCCAGAACACAGTGGTAGAACCAACCCCAACCCAGAACACAGTGGTTGAACCAACCCTAACCCAGAACACAGTGGTAGAACCAACCCCAACCCAGAACACAGTGGTAGAACCAACCCCAACCCCAACCAGGGCTCAGGGTAAAGGGTTTGGTCTCAGGGTAAAGGGTTTGGTCTCAGGGTAAAGGGTTTGGTCTCAGGGTAAAGGGTTTGGTCTCAGGGTAAAGGGTTTGGTCTCAGGGTAAAGGGTTAGGTCTCAGGGTAAAGGGTTTGGTCTCAGGGTAAAGGGTTTGGTCTCAGGGTAAAGGGTTTGGTCTCAGGGTAAAGGGTTTGGTCTCAGGGTAAAGGGTTTGGTCTCAGGGTAAAGGGTTAGGTCTCAGGGTAAAGGGTAAAGGGTTTGGTCTCAGGGTAAAGGGTTTGGTCTCAGGGTAAAGGGTAAAGGGTTTGGTCCCAGGGTAAAGGGTCTGGTCTCAGGGCTCAGGGTAAAGGGTTTGGTCTCAGGGTAAAGGGTTTGGTCTCAGGGTAAAGGGTTTGGTCTCAGGGTAAAGGGTTTGGTCTCAGGGTAAAGGGTTAGGTCTCAGGGTAAAAGGTTTGGTCTCAGGGTAAAGGGTTTGGTCTCAGGGTAAAGGGTTTGGTCTCAGGGTAAAGGGTTTGGTCTCAGGGTAAAGGGTTTGGTCTCAGGGTAAAGGGTTTGGTCTCAGGGTAAAGGGTTTGGTCTCAGGGTAAAAGGTTTGGTCTCAGGGTAAAGGGTTTGGTCTCAGGGTAAAGGGTTTGGTCTCAGGGTAAAGGGTTTGGTCTCAGGGTAAAGGGTTTGGTCTCAGGGTAAAGGGTTTGGTCTCAGGGTAAAGGGTTTGGTCTCAGGGTAAAGGGTTTGGTCTCAGGGTAAAGGGTTTGGTCTCAGGGTAAAGGGTTAGGTCTCAGGGTAAAGGGTTTGGTCTCAGGGTAAAGGGTCTGGTCTCAGGGTAAAGGGTTTGGTCTCAGGGTAAAGGGTTTGGTCTCAGGGTAAAGGGTTTGGTCTCAGGGTAAAGGGTTTGGTCTCAGGGTAAAGGGTTTGGTCTCAGGGTAAAGGGTTTGGTCTCAGGGTAAAGGGTTTGGTCTCAGGGCTCAGGGTAAAGGGTTTGGTCTCAGGGCTCAGGGTAAAGGTTTTGGTCTCAGGGTAAAGGGTTTGGTCTCAGGGTAAAGGGTTTGGTCTCAGGGTAAAGGGTTTGGTCTCAGGGTAAAGGGTTTGGTCTCAGGGCTCAGGGTTAGGTCTCAGGGCTCAGGGTTAGGTCTCAGGGTAAAGGGTTTGGTCTCAGGGTAAAGGGTTTGGTCTCAGGGCTCAGGGTTTGGTCTCAGGGTAAAGGGTTAGGTCTCAGGGTAAAGGGTTAGGTCTCAGGGTAAAGGGTTAGGTCTCAGGGTAAAGGGTTTGGTCTCAGGGTAAAGGGTTTGGTCTCAGGGTAAAGGGTCTGGTCTCAGGGTAAAGAGTCTGGTCTCAGGGTAAAGGGTCTGGTCTCAGGGTAAAGGGTTTGGTCTCAGGGTAAAGGGTTTGGTCTCAGGGTAAAGGGTTTGGTCTCAGGGTAAAGGGTTTGGTCTCAGGGTAAAGGGTTTGGTCTCAGGGTAAAGGGTTTGGTCTCAGGGTAAAGGGTTTGGTCTCAGGGTAAGGTAGGTAAGGTTGGTCTCAGGGTAAAGGGTTTGGTCTCAGGGTAAAGGGTTTGGTCTCAGGGTAAAGGGTTTGGTCTCAGGGTAAAGGGTTTGGTCTCAGGGTAAAGGGTTTGGTCTCAGGGTAAAGGGTTTGGTCTCAGGGTAAAGGGTTTGGTCTCAGGGTAAAGGGTTTGGTCTCAGGGTAAAGGGTCTGGTCCCAGGGTAAAGGGTCTGGTCTCAGGGCTCAGGGTAAAGGGTTTGGTCTCAGGGTAAAGGGTTAGGTCTCAGGGTAAAGGGTTTGGTCTCAGGGTAAAGGGTTTGGTCTCAGGGTAAAGGGTTTGGTCTCAGGGTAAAGGGTTTGGTCTCAGGGTAAAGGGTTAGGTCTCAGGGTAAAGGGTTTGGTCTCAGGGTAAAGGGTTTGGTCTCAGGGTAAAGGGTTTGGTCTCAGGGTAAAGGGTTTGGTCTCAGGGTAAAGGGTTTGGTCTCAGGGTAAAGGGTTTGGTCTCAGGGTAAAGGGTTTGGTCTCAGGGTAAAGGGTTTGGTCTCAGGGTAAAGGGTTTGGTCTCAGGGTAAAGGGTTTGGTCTCAGGGTAAAGGGTTTGGTCTCAGGGTAAAGGGTTTGGTCTCAGGGCTCAGGGTAAAGGGTTTGGTCTCAGGGTAAAGGGTTTGGTCTCAGGGTAAAGGGTTTGGTCTCAGGGTAAAGGGTTTGGTCTCAGGGTAAAGGGTTTGGTCTCAGGGTAAAGGGTTTGGTCTCAGGGCTCAGGGTTAGGTCTCAGGGCTCAGGGTTAGGTCTCAGGGTAAAGGGTTTGGTCTCAGGGTAAAGGGTTTGGTCTCAGGGTAAAGGGTTTGGTCTCAGGGTAAAGGGTTTGGTCTCAGGGTAAAGGGTTAGGTCTCAGGGTAAAGGGTTAGGTCTCAGGGTAAAGGGTTTGGTCTCAGGGTAAAGGGTTTGGTCTCAGGGTAAAGGGTCTGGTCTCAGGGTAAAGGGTCTGGTCTCAGGGTAAAGGGTCTGGTCTCAGGGTAAAGGGTTTGGTCTCAGGGTAAAGGGTTTGGTCTCAGGGTAAAGGGTTTGGTCTCAGGGTAAAGGGTTAGGTCTCAGGGTAAAGGGTTTGGTCTCAGGGTAAAGGGTTTGGTCTCAGGGTAAAGGGTTTGGTCTCAGGGTAAAGGGTTTGGTCTCAGGGTAAAGGGTTTGGTCTCAGGGTAAAGGGTTTGGTCTCAGGGTAAAGGGTTAGGGTAAAGGGTTTGGTCTCAGGGTAAAGGGTTTGGTCTCAGGGTAAAGGGTTTGGTCTCAGGGTAAAGGGTTTGGTCTCAGGGTAAAGGGTTTGGTCTCAGGGTAAAGGGTTTGGTCTCAGGGTAAAGGGTTTGGTCTCAGGGTAAAGGGTCTGGTCCCAGGGTAAAGGGTCTGGTCTCAGGGCTCAGGGTAAAGGGTTAGGGCTCAGGGTAAAGGGTTTGGTCTCAGGGTAAAGGGTTAGGTCTCAGGGTAAAGGGTTTGGTCTCAGGGTAAAGGGTTTGGTCTCAGGGTAAAGGGTTTGGTCTCAGGGTAAAGGGTTAGGGCTCAGGGCTCAGGGTAAAGGGTTTGGTCTCAGGGTAAAGGGTTTGGTCTCAGGGTAAAGGGTTTGGTCTCAGGGTAAAGGGTTAAGTTAAAGGGTTTGGTCTCAGGGTAAAGGGTTTGGTCTCAGGGTAAAGGGTTTGGTCTCAGGGTAAAGGGTTTGGTCTCAGGGTAAAGGGTAAAGGGTTTGGTCTCAGGGTAAAGGGTTTGGTCTCAGGGTAAAGGGTTAGGTCTCAGGGTAAAGGGTTAGGTCTCAGGGTAAAGGGTTTGGTCTCAGGGTAAAGGGTTTGGTCTCAGGGTAAAGGGTTTGGTCTCAGGGTAAAGGGTTTGGTCTCAGGGTAAAGGGTTTGGTCTCAGGGTAAAGGGTTTGGTCTCAGGGTAAAGGGTTAGGTCTCAGGGTAAAGGGTTTGGTCTCAGGGTAAAGGGTTTGGTCTCAGGGTAAAGGGTTTGGTCTCAGGGTAAAGGGTTTGGTCTCAGGGTAAAAGGTTTGGTCTCAGGGTAAAGGGTTTGGTCTCAGGGTAAAAGGTTTGGTCTCAGGGTAAAGGGTTTGGTCTCAGGGTAAAGGGTTTGGTCTCAGGGTAAAGCCTCACCTTGTCCGTCAGGTGAGATGTCCATGCCGGGTTAGGGTAAAGGGTAAAGCCTCACCTTGTCCGTTAGGTGAGATGTCCATGCCGTGTTTGACCTTCATGTGTCGGCTGAGGTTCCCTTTCAGGTTAAACTTGGATGAGCAGTAAGGACACTTGAAGGGTTTGGAGCCGGCGTGGAGGTGCATGTGACCCAGCAGGTTGTACATTCTGTTGAACGACTTCCCGCACACCTGGAAAAGACAAAGTATGAGTTACAGTATATGTTCATAATTGTAATCGTGATCGTCGCTACAAGTCCCTATTTGAGGGAGTAACCAACCCCCAAGACCTAACTGTAGTCCCTGCTACCAGTCCCTATTAACCAACCCCCAAGACCTAACTGTAGTCCCTGGCTGCTACCGGTCCCTATTTGAGGCAATAACCAACCTTCAACACGAAAGACTAGGGACCGGTTATTTCAGAATTCATATAACGGTGTCCGAAACCCTCCCCTGCTCAAAAAAATAAAGGGAACACTTAAACAACACAATGTAACTCCAAGTCAATCACACTTCTGTGAAATCAAACTGTCCACTTAGGAAGCAACACTGATTGACAATAAATTTCACATGCTGTTGTGCAAATGGAATAGACAAAAGGTGGAAATTATAGGCAATTAGCAAGTCACCCCCAATAAAGGAGTGGTTCTGCAGGTGGTGACCACAGACCACTTCTCAGTTCCTATGCTTCCTGGCTGATGTTTTGGTCACTTTTGAATGCTGGCGGTGCTTTCACTCTACTGGTAGCATGAGACGGAGTCTACAACCCACACAAGTGGCTCAGGTAGTGCAGCTCATCCAGGATAGCACATCAATGCGAGCTGTGGCAAGAAGGTTTGTTGTGTCTGTCAGCGTAGTGTCCAGAGCATGGAGGCGCTACCAGGAGACAGGCCAGTACATCAGGAGACGTGGAGGAGGCCGTAGGAGGGCAACAACCCAGCAGCAGGACCGCTACCTCCGCCTTTGTGCAAGGAGGTGCACTGCCAGAGCCCTGCAAAATGACCTCCAGCAGGCCACAAATGTGCATGTGTCTGCTCAAACGGTCAGAAACAGACTCCATGAGGGTGGTATGAGGGCCCGACGTCCACAGGTGGGGGTTGTGCTTACTTATAATATGTCTAGGAGCAACAACGGCTCAGCCGCGAAGTGGTAGGCCACACAAGCTCACAGTACGGGAACGCCGAGTGCTGAAGCGCGTAACAATCGTCTGTCCTCGGATGCAACACTCACCACCGAGTTCCAAACTGCCTCTGGAAGCAACGTCAGCACAAGAACTGTTTGTCGGGAGCTTCATGAAATGGGTTTCCACGGCTGAGCAGCAGCACACAAGCCTAAGATCACCATGTGCAATGCCAAGCGTCGTCTGGAGTCGTGTAAAGCTCGCTGCCATTGGACTCTGGAGCAGTGGAAATGGCAGTCAGACGGACAAATTTGGGTTTGGCGGATGCCAGTAGAAACTTACCTGCCTGAATAAATAGTGCCGACTGTAAAGTTTGGTGGAGGAGTAATGTTTGGGGCTGTTTCTCATGGTTCGGGCCCCGTAGTTCCAGTGAAGGGAAATCTTAACGCTACAGCATACAACGACATTCTAGACGATTCTGTGCTTCCAACTTTGGTGCTACAGTTTGGGGGAAGGCCCTTTCCTGTTTCAGCATGACAATGCCCCTGTGCACAAAGTGAGGTCTATACAGAAATGGTTTGTCGAGATCGGTATGGAAGAACTTGACTGGCCTGCATAGAGCCCTGACCTCAACCCCTTTGAATTGGAACGCCAACTGCGAGCCAGACCTAATCGCCCAACATCAGTGCCCGACCTCACTAATGCTCTTGTGGCTGAATGGAAGCAAGTCCCCGCTGCAATGTTCCAACATCTAGTGGAAAGCCTTCCCAGAAGAGTGGAGGCTGTTATAGCAGCAATGTTCCAACATCTAGTGGAAAGCCTTCCCAGAAGAGTGGAGGCTGTTATAGCAGCAATGTTCCAACATCTAGTGGAAAGCCTTCCCAGAAGAGTGGAGGTTGTTATAGCAGCAATGTTCCAACATCTAGTGGAAAACCTTCCCAGAAGAGTGGAGGCTGTTATAGCAGCAATGTTCCAACATCTAGTGGAAAGCCTTCCCAGAAGAGTGGAGGCTGTTATAGCAGCAATGTTCCAACATCTAGTGGAAAGCCTTCCCAGAAGAGTGGAGGCTGTTATAGCAGCAATGTTCCAACATCTAGTGGAAAGCCTTCCCAGAAGAGTGGAGGCTGTTATAGCAGCAATGTTCCAACATCTAGTGGAAAGCTTAACCAGAAGAGTGGAGGCTGTTATAGCAGCAATGTTTCAACATCTAGTGGAAAGCTTTCCCAGAAGAGTGGAGGCTGTTATAGCAGCAAAGGGGGGGACCAACTCCATATTAAAGTCCATAATTTTGGAATGAGATGTTTGAAGTGCAGATGTCCACATACTGTTGGTAATGTGGTGTAAAGCCAACATGAAATGTGATACCAGGCCTATAGTGTCTGAAAAAGTGAATCCATTCTTCTCTAGCTAATAAAAACCTGTCTCCCTATCTTCTGAATCAAGCGTGTACTCAGTACAGTAGCCTATGCTTCGGAGGGGGGAGGGCCAGGTAGCCTAAACACAGACAGGTAAATGTTTTCAGCTGGCAGGCAGACAGAATACGTTTTTGAGTGACAGCGTGAGGGCTTTGTATAGGCGTTTTGTTGTGGGACTAGAAACAAATGGAACAACGTTATTAACCGTTATTAATCGTTATTAACGTTATTAACCGGTTCCCATGCTTTTAAAATAACAGTTCTGTTCCGGAACACTATGAATCACTTTCCTTCCAGGTTCCCTCTGTTCCCTTCCGGCTGTTGTTCCCTGAACTTGTTCCAACCCTGCATATAAACTCACCTTGCATTTGAAGGGTTTGACGGGCAGGTGGACGATCATGTGCGTTTTGAGCGTCTGTTTCTGGATGAAGCTCTTGAAGCAGATGTGACACTGGAAGGGTCTGATGCTGTTGTGGATCAACATGTGTCTCTTCAGGTTGGCTGACAAGGTGAACTCACGGGAACACACCTCACACTTATGACCCTTCATTCCCTGACCAATAAGAACACAGGAGGACAGTTAGATGGAGGACCACTGACCAATAAGTGGTCCTATAGGAGGACAGTTAGATGAGGACCATTGCAGCAGAATGAACATGAAGTTAGTTCAAATTCTGTAAAGAAGCTGAAGGAAAAGCATGACTATATTGGGGTCAGACCTAGCTTCTATACTTCTAAAGGCTTGGTGGTGCTCTTCACTTAACTTGGTTGACCTGTTATACTGGGATCAGACCTAGCTTCTAAAGGCTTGGTGGTGCTCTTCACTTAACTTGGTTGGCCTGTTATACTGGGATCAGACCTAGCTTCTAAAGGCTTGGTGGTGCTCTTCACTTAACTTGGTTGACCTGTTATACTGGGATCAGACCTAGCTTCTATACTTCTAAAGGCTTGGTGGTGCTCTTCACTTAACTTGGTTGACCTGTTATACTGGGATCAGACCTAGCTTCTAAAGGCTTGGTGGTGCTCTTCACTTAACTTGGTTGGCCTGTTATACTGGGATCAGACCTAGCTTCTAAAGGCTTGGTGGTGCTCTTCACTTAACTTGGTTGACCTGTTATACTGGGATCAGACCTAGCTTCTATACTTCTAAAGGCTTGGTGGTGCTCTTCACTTAACTTGGTTGGCCTGTTATACTGGGATCAGACCTAGCTTCTAAAGGCCTGGTGGTGCTCTTCACTTAACTTGGTTGGCCTGTTATACTGGGATCAGACCTAGCTTCTAAAGGCTTGGTGGTGCTCTTCACTTAACTTGGTTGACCTGTTATACTGGGATCAGACCTAGCTTCTAAAGGCCTGGTGGTGCTCTTCACTTAACTTGGTTGGCCTGTTATACTGGGATCAGACCTAGCTTCTATAGGCTTGGTGGTGCTCTTCATTTAACTTGGTTGGCCTGTTATACTGGGGTCAGACCTAGCTTCTAAAGGCTTGGTGGTGCTCTTCACTTAACTTGGTTGGCCTGTTATACTGGGATCAGACCTAGCTTCTAAAGGCTTGGTGGTGCTCTTCACTTAACTTGGTTGACCTGTTATACTGGGGTCAGACCTAGCTTCTAAAGGCTTGGTGGTGCTCTTCACTTAACTTGGTTGACCTGTTATACTGGGATCAGACCTAGCTTCTAAAGGCCTGGTGGTGCTCTTCACTTAACTTGGTTGACCTGTTATACTGGGATCAGACCTAGCTTCTAAAGGCTTGGTGGTGCTCTTCACTTAACTTGGTTGACCTGTTATACTGGGGTCAGACCTAGCTTCTAAAGGCCTGGTGGTGCTCTTCACTTAACTTGGTTGACCTGTTATACTGGGATCAGACCTAGCTTCTAAAGGCTTGGTGGTGCTCTTCACTTAACTTGGTTGACCTGTTATACTGGGATCAGACCTAGCTTCTAAAGGCCTGGTGGTGCTCTTCACTTAACTTGGTTGACCTGTTATACTGGGATCAGACCTAGCTTCTATACTTCTACAGGCTTGGTGGTGCTCTTCACTTAACTTGGTTGACCTGTTATACTGGGATCAGACCTAGCTTCTATACTTCTAAAGGCTTGGTGGTGCTCTTCACTTAACTTGGTTGGCCTGTTATACTGGGGTCAGACCTAGCTTCTATACTTCTAAAGGCTTGGTGGTGCTCTTCACTTAACTTGGTTGGCCTGTTATACTGGGATCAGACCTAGCTTCTAAAGGCTTGGTGGTGCTCTTCACTTAACTTGGTTGACCTGTTATACTGGGATCAGACCTAGCTTCTAAAGGCTTGGTGGTGCTCTTCACTTAACTTGGTTGACCTGTTATACTGGGATCAGACCTAGCTTCTAAAGGCTTGGTGGTGCTCTTCACTTAACTTGGTTGACCTGTTATACTGGGATCAGACCTAGCTTCTAAAGGCTTGGTGGTGCTCTTCACTTAACTTGGTTGGCCTGTTATACTGGGATCAGACCTAGCTTCTAAAGGCTTGGTGGTGCTCTTCACTTAACTTGGTTGGCCTGTTATACTGGGATCAGACCTAGCTTCTATACTTCTAAAGGCTTGGTGGTGCTCTTCACTTAACTTGGTTGGCCTGTTATACTGGGATCAGACCTAGCTTCTAAAGGCTTGGTGGTGCTCTTCACTTAACTTGGTTGACCTGTTATACTGGGATCAGACCTAGCTTCTAAAGGCCTGGTGGTGCTCTTCATTTAACTTGGTTGGCCTGTTATACTGGGATCAGACCTAGCTTCTAAAGGCTTGGTGGTGCTCTTCACTTAACTTGGTTGACCTGTTATACTGGGATCAGACCTAGCTTCTAAAGGCCTGGTGGTGCTCTTCACTTAACTTGGTTGACCTGTTATACTGGGATCAGACCTAGCTTCTATAGGCTTGGTGGTGCTCTTCATTTAACTTGGTTGACCTGTTATACTGGGATCAGACCTAGCTTCTATACTTCTAAAGGCCTGGTGGTGCTCTTCACTTAACTTGGTTGACCTGTTATACTGGGATCAGACCTAGCTTCTATACTTCTAAAGGCTTGGTGGTGCTCTTCACTTAACTTGGTTGACCTGTTATACTGGGATCAGACCTAGCTTCTAAAGGCTTGGTGGTGCTCTTCACTTAACTTGGTTGACCTGTTATACTGGGATCAGACCTAGCTTCTATACTTCTAAAGGCTTGGTGGTGCTCTTCACTTAACTTGGTTGACCTGTTATACTGGGATCAGACCTAGCTTCTAAAGGCCTGGTGGTGCTCTTCACTTAACTTGGTTGACCTGTTATACTGGGATCAGACCTAGCTTCTAAAGGCTTGGTGGTGCTCTTCCCTTAACTTGGTTGACCTGTTATACTGGGATCAGACCTAGCTTCTAAAGGCTTGGTGGTGCTCTTCACTTAACTTGGTTGGCCTGTTATACTGGGATCAGACCTAGCTTCTAAAGGCTTGGTGGTGCTCTTCACTTAACTTGGTTGGCCTGTTATACTGGGATCAGACCTAGCTTCTAAAGGCTTGGTGGTGCTCTTCACTTAACTTGGTTGACCTGTTATACTGGGATCAGACCTAGCTTCTAAAGGCTTGGTGGTGCTCTTCACTTAACTTGGTTGACCTGTTATACTGGGATCAGACCTAGCTTCTAAAGGCTTGGTGGTGCTCTTCACTTAACTTGGTTGGCCTGTTATACTGGGATCAGACCTAGCTTCTAAAGGCTTGGTGGTGCTCTTCACTTAACTTGGTTGGCCTGTTATACTGGGATCAGACCTAGCTTCTAAAGGCCTGGTGGTGCTCTTCACTTAACTTGGTTGACCTGTTATACTGGGATCAGACCTAGCTTCTAAAGGCTTGGTGGTGCTCTTCACTTAACTTGGTTGACCTGTTATACTGGGATCAGACCTAGCTTCTAAAGGCCTGGTGGTGCTCTTCACTTAACTTGGTTGGCCTGTTATACTGGGATCAGACCTAGCTTCTAAAGGCTTGGTGGTGCTCTTCACTTAACTTGGTTGGCCTGTTATACTGGGATCAGACCTAGCTTCTAAAGGCTTGGTGGTGCTCTTCACTTAACTTGGTTGACCTGTTATACTGGGATCAGACCTAGCTTCTATACTTCTAAAGGCTTGGTGGTGCTCTTCACTTAACTTGGTTGACCTGTTATACTGGGATCAGACCTAGCTTCTATACTTCTAAAGGCTTGGTGGTGCTCTTCACTTAACTTGGTTGGCCTGTTATACTGGGATCAGACCTAGCTTCTAAAGGCCTGGTGGTGCTCTTCACTTAACTTGGTTGACCTGTTATACTGGGATCAGACCTAGCTTCTATACTTCTACAGGCTTGGTGGTGCTCTTCACTTAACTTGGTTGACCTGTTATACTGGGATCAGACCTAGCTTCTATACTTCTAAAGGCTTGGTGGTGCTCTTCACTTAACTTGGTTGGCCTGTTATACTGGGGTCAGACCTAGCTTCTATACTTCTAAAGGCTTGGTGGTGCTCTTCACTTAACTTGGTTGGCCTGTTATACTGGGATCAGACCTAGCTTCTAAAGGCTTGGTGGTGCTCTTCACTTAACTTGGTTGACCTGTTATACTGGGATCAGACCTAGCTTCTAAAGGCTTGGTGGTGCTCTTCACTTAACTTGGTTGACCTGTTATACTGGGATCAGACCTAGCTTCTAAAGGCTTGGTGGTGCTCTTCACTTAACTTGGTTGACCTGTTATACTGGGATCAGACCTAGCTTCTAAAGGCTTGGTGGTGCTCTTCACTTAACTTGGTTGGCCTGTTATACTGGGATCAGACCTAGCTTCTAAAGGCTTGGTGGTGCTCTTCACTTAACTTGGTTGGCCTGTTATACTGGGATCAGACCTAGCTTCTATACTTCTAAAGGCTTGGTGGTGCTCTTCACTTAACTTGGTTGGCCTGTTATACTGGGATCAGACCTAGCTTCTAAAGGCTTGGTGGTGCTCTTCACTTAACTTGGTTGACCTGTTATACTGGGATCAGACCTAGCTTCTAAAGGCCTGGTGGTGCTCTTCATTTAACTTGGTTGGCCTGTTATACTGGGATCAGACCTAGCTTCTAAAGGCTTGGTGGTGCTCTTCACTTAACTTGGTTGACCTGTTATACTGGGATCAGACCTAGCTTCTAAAGGCCTGGTGGTGCTCTTCACTTAACTTGGTTGACCTGTTATACTGGGATCAGACCTAGCTTCTATAGGCTTGGTGGTGCTCTTCATTTAACTTGGTTGACCTGTTATACTGGGATCAGACCTAGCTTCTATACTTCTAAAGGCCTGGTGGTGCTCTTCACTTAACTTGGTTGACCTGTTATACTGGGATCAGACCTAGCTTCTATACTTCTAAAGGCTTGGTGGTGCTCTTCACTTAACTTGGTTGACCTGTTATACTGGGATCAGACCTAGCTTCTATACTTCTAAAGGCTTGGTGGTGCTCTTCACTTAACTTGGTTGGCCTGTTATACTGGGATCAGACCTAGCTTCTAAAGGCTTGGTGGTGCTCTTCACTTAACTTGGTTGGCCTGTTATACTGGGATCAGACCTAGCTTCTAAAGGCTTGGTGGTGCTCTTCACTTAACTTGGTTGACCTGTTATACTGGGATCAGACCTAGCTTCTATACTTCTAAAGGCTTGGTGGTGCTCTTCACTTAACTTGGTTGACCTGTTATACTGGGATCAGACCTAGCTTCTAAAGGCCTGGTGGTGCTCTTCACTTAACTTGGTTGACCTGTTATACTGGGATCAGACCTAGCTTCTAAAGGCTTGGTGGTGCTCTTCCCTTAACTTGGTTGACCTGTTATACTGGGATCAGACCTAGCTTCTAAAGGCTTGGTGGTGCTCTTCACTTAACTTGGTTGGCCTGTTATACTGGGATCAGACCTAGCTTCTAAAGGCTTGGTGGTGCTCTTCACTTAACTTGGTTGGCCTGTTATACTGGGATCAGACCTAGCTTCTAAAGGCTTGGTGGTGCTCTTCACTTAACTTGGTTGACCTGTTATACTGGGATCAGACCTAGCTTCTAAAGGCTTGGTGGTGCTCTTCACTTAACTTGGTTGACCTGTTATACTGGGATCAGACCTAGCTTCTAAAGGCTTGGTGGTGCTCTTCACTTAACTTGGTTGGCCTGTTATACTGGGATCAGACCTAGCTTCTAAAGGCTTGGTGGTGCTCTTCACTTAACTTGGTTGGCCTGTTATACTGGGATCAGACCTAGCTTCTAAAGGCCTGGTGGTGCTCTTCACTTAACTTGGTTGACCTGTTATACTGGGATCAGACCTAGCTTCTAAAGGCTTGGTGGTGCTCTTCACTTAACTTGGTTGACCTGTTATACTGGGATCAGACCTAGCTTCTAAAGGCCTGGTGGTGCTCTTCACTTAACTTGGTTGGCCTGTTATACTGGGATCAGACCTAGCTTCTAAAGGCTTGGTGGTGCTCTTCACTTAACTTGGTTGGCCTGTTATACTGGGATCAGACCTAGCTTCTAAAGGCTTGGTGGTGCTCTTCACTTAACTTGGTTGACCTGTTATACTGGGATCAGACCTAGCTTCTATACTTCTAAAGGCTTGGTGGTGCTCTTCACTTAACTTGGTTGACCTGTTATACTGGGATCAGACCTAGCTTCTATACTTCTAAAGGCTTGGTGGTGCTCTTCACTTAACTTGGTTGGCCTGTTATACTGGGATCAGACCTAGCTTCTAAAGGCTTGGTGGTGCTCTTCACTTAACTTGGTTGGCCTGTTATACTGGGATCAGACCTAGCTTCTAAAGGCTTGGTGGTGCTCTTCACTTAACTTGGTTGACCTGTTATACTGGGATCAGACCTAGCTTCTATACTTCTAAAGGCTTGGTGGTGCTCTTCACTTAACTTGGTTGACCTGTTATACTGGGATCAGACCTAGCTTCTATACTTCTAAAGGCTTGGTGGTGCTCTTCACTTAACTTGGTTGGCCTGTTATACTGGGATCAGACCTAGCTTCTAAAGGCTTGGTGGTGCTCTTCACTTAACTTGGTTGGCCTGTTATACTGGGATCAGACCTAGCTTCTAAAGGCTTGGTGGTGCTCTTCACTTAACTTGGTTGACCTGTTATACTGGGATCAGACCTAGCTTCCATACTTCTAAAGGCTTGGTGGTGCTCTTCACTTAACTTGGTTGACCTGTTATACTGGGATCAGACCTAGCTTCTAAAGGCCTGGTGGTGCTCTTCACTTAACTTGGTTGACCTGTTATACTGGGATCAGACCTAGCTTCTAAAGGCTTGGTGGTGCTCTTCACTTAACTTGGTTGGCCTGTTATACTGGGATCAGTCCTAGCTTCTAAAGGCTTGGTGGTGCTCTTCACTTAACTTGGTTGGCCTGTTATACTGGGATCAGACCTAGCTTCTAAAGGCTTGGTGGTGCTCTTCACTTAACTTGGTTGACCTGTTATACTGGGATCAGACCTAGCTTCTAAAGGCTTGGTGGTGCTCTTCACTTAACTTGGTTGACCTGTTATACTGGGATCAGACCTAGCTTCTAAAGGCTTGGTGGTGCTCTTCACTTAACTTGGTTGACCTGTTATACTGGGATCAGACCTAGCTTCTAAAGGCCTGGTGGTGCTCTTCACTTAACTTGGTTGGCCTGTTATACTGGGATCAGACCTAGCTTCTAAAGGCTTGGTGGTGCTCTTCACTTAACTTGGTTGGCCTGTTATACTGGGATCAGACCTAGCTTCTAAAGGCTTGGTGGTGCTCTTCACTTAACTTGGTTGACCTGTTATACTGGGATCAGACCTAGCTTCTATACTTCTAAAGGCTTGGTGGTGCTCTTCACTTAACTTGGTTGACCTGTTATACTGGGATCAGACCTAGCTTCTATAGGCTTGGTGGTGCTCTTCACTTAACTTGGTTGACCTGTTATACTGGGATCAGACCTAGCTTCTAAAGGCTTGGTGGTGCTCTTCACTTAACTTGGTTGACCTGTTATACTGGGATCAGACCTAGCTTCTATACTTCTAAAGGCTTGGTGGTGCTCTTCACTTAACTTGGTTGGCCTGTTATACTGGGATCAGACCTAGCTTCTAAAGGCTTGGTGGTGCTCTTCACTTAACTTGGTTGGCCTGTTATACTGGGATCAGACCTAGCTTCTAAAGGCTTGGTGGTGCTCTTCACTTAACTTGGTTGACCTGTTATACTGGGATCAGACCTAGCTTCCATACTTCTAAAGGCTTGGTGGTGCTCTTCACTTAACTTGGTTGACCTGTTATACTGGGATCAGACCTAGCTTCTAAAGGCCTGGTGGTGCTCTTCACTTAACTTGGTTGACCTGTTATACTGGGATCAGACCTAGCTTCTAAAGGCTTGGTGGTGCTCTTCACTTAACTTGGTTGGCCTGTTATACTGGGATCAGACCTAGCTTCTAAAGGCTTGGTGGTGCTCTTCACTTAACTTGGTTGGCCTGTTATACTGGGATCAGACCTAGCTTCTAAAGGCTTGGTGGTGCTCTTCACTTAACTTGGTTGACCTGTTATACTGGGATCAGACCTAGCTTCTAAAGGCTTGGTGGTGCTCTTCACTTAACTTGGTTGACCTGTTATACTGGGATCAGACCTAGCTTCTAAAGGCTTGGTGGTGCTCTTCACTTAACTTGGTTGGCCTGTTATACTGGGATCAGACCTAGCTTCTAAAGGCTTGGTGGTGCTCTTCACTTAACTTGGTTGGCCTGTTATACTGGGATCAGACCTAGCTTCTAAAGGCCTGGTGGTGCTCTTCACTTAACTTGGTTGACCTGTTATACTGGGATCAGACCTAGCTTCTAAAGGCTTGGTGGTGCTCTTCACTTAACTTGGTTGACCTGTTATACTGGGATCAGACCTAGCTTCTAAAGGCCTGGTGGTGCTCTTCACTTAACTTGGTTGGCCTGTTATACTGGGATCAGACCTAGCTTCTAAAGGCTTGGTGGTGCTCTTCACTTAACTTGGTTGGCCTGTTATACTGGGATCAGACCTAGCTTCTAAAGGCTTGGTGGTGCTCTTCACTTAACTTGGTTGACCTGTTATACTGGGATCAGACCTAGCTTCTATACTTCTAAAGGCTTGGTGGTGCTCTTCACTTAACTTGGTTGACCTGTTATACTGGGATCAGACCTAGCTTCTATAGGCTTGGTGGTGCTCTTCACTTAACTTGGTTGACCTGTTATACTGGGATCAGACCTAGCTTCTAAAGGCTTGGTGGTGCTCTTCACTTAACTTGGTTGACCTGTTATACTGGGATCAGACCTAGCTTCTATACTTCTAAAGGCTTGGTGGTGCTCTTCACTTAACTTGGTTGACCTGTTATACTGGGATCAGACCTAGCTTCTAAAGGCTTGGTGGTGCTCTTCACTTAACTTGGTTGGCCTGTTATACTGGGATCAGACCTAGCTTCTAAAGGCTTGGTGGTGCTCTTCACTTAACTTGGTTGACCTGTTATACTGGGATCAGACCTAGCTTATAAAGGCTTGGTGGTGCTCTTCACTTAACTTGGTTGACCTGTTATACTGGGGTCAGACCTAGCTTCTATACTTCTAAAGGCTTGGTGGTGCTCTTCACTTAACTTGGTTGACCTGTTATACTGGGATCAGACCTAGCTTCTATACTTCTAAAGGCTTGGTGGTGCTCTTCACTTAACTTGGTTGACCTGTTATACTGGGATCAGACCTAGCTTCTAAAGGCTTGGTGGTGCTCTTCATTTAACTTGGTTGGCCTGTTATACTGGGATCAGACCTAGCTTCTAAAGGCTTGGTGGTGCTCTTCACTTAACTTGGTTGACCTGTTATACTGGGATCAGACCTAGCTTCTAAAGGCTTGGTGGTGCTCTTCACTTAACTTGGTTGGCCTGTTATACTGGGATCAGACCTAGCTTCTAAAGGCTTGGTGGTGCTCTTCACTTAACTTGGTTGACCTGTTATACTGGGATCAGACCTAGCTTCTAAAGGCTTGGTGGTGCTCTTCACTTAACTTGGTTGACCTGTTATACTGGGATCAGACCTAGCTTCTATACTTCTAAAGGCTTGGTGGTGCTCTTCACTTAACTTGGTTGACCTGTTATACTGGGATCAGACCTAGCTTCTAAAGGCTTGGTGGTGCTCTTCACTTAACTTGGTTGACCTGTTATACTGGGATCAGACCTAGCTTCTAAAGGCCTTGGTGGTGCTCTTCACTTAACTTGGTTGACCTGTTATACTGGGATCAGACCTAGCTTCTATACTTCTAAAGGCTTGGTGGTGCTCTTCACTTAACTTGGTTGACCTGTTATACTGGGATCAGACCTAGCTTCTAAAGGCTTGGTGGTGCTCTTCACTTAACTTGGTTGACCTGTTATACTGGGATCAGACCTAGCTTCTAAAGGCTTGGTGGTGCTCTTCACTTAACTTGGTTGGCCTGTTATACTGGGATCAGACCTAGCTTCTAAAGGCTTGGTGGTGCTCTTCACTTAACTTGGTTGGCCTGTTATACTGGGATCAGACCTAGCTTCTAAAGGCCTGGTGGTGCTCTTCACTTAACTTGGTTGACCTGTATACTGGGATCAGACCTAGCTTCTATACTTCTAAAGGCTTGGTGGTGCTCTTCACTTAACTTGGTTGACCTGTTAATACTGGGATCAGACCTAGCTTCTACTCTAAAGGCTTGGTGGTGCTCTTCACTTAACTTGGTTGACCTGTTATACTGGGATCAGACCTAGCTTCTAAAGGCTTGGTGGTGCTCTTCACTTAACTTGGTTGACCTGTTATACTGGGATCAGACCTAGCTTCTAAAGGCTTGGTGGTGCTCTTCACTTAACTTGGTTGACCTGTTATACTGGGATCAGACCTAGCTTCTAAAGGCTTGGTGGTGCTCTTCACTTAACTTGGTTGACCTGTTATACTGGGATCAGACCTAGCTTCTAAAGGCTTGGTGGTGCTCTTCACTTAACTTGGTTGACCTGTTATACTGGGATCAGACCTAGCTTCTATACTTCTAAAGGCTTGGTGGTGCTCTTCACTTAACTTGGTTGACCTGTTATACTGGGATCAGACCTAGCTTCTATACTTCTAAAGGCTTGGTGGTGCTCTTCACTTAACTTGGTTGACCTGTTATACTGGGATCAGACCTAGCTTCTATACTTCTAAAGGCTTGGTGGTGCTCTTCACTTAACTTGGTTGGCCTGTTATACTGGGATCAGACCTAGCTTCTATACTTCTAAAGGCTTGGTGGTGCTCTTCACTTAACTTGGTTGACCTGTTATACTGGGATCAGACCTAGCTTCTAAAGGCCTGGTGGTGCTCTTCACTTAACTTGGTTGACCTGTTATACTGGGGTCAGACCTAGCTTCTAAAGGCTTGGTGGTGCTCTTCACTTAACTTGGTTGACCTGTTATACTGGGATCAGACCTAGCTTCTATAGGCTTGGTGGTGCTCTTCACTTAACTTGGTTGACCTGTTATACTGGGATCAGACCTAGCTTCTAAAGGCTTGGTGGTGCTCTTCACTTAACTTGTTTGACCTGTTATACTGGGATCAGACCTAGCTTCTATACTTCTAAAGGCTTGGTGGTGCTCTTCACTTAACTTGGTTGGCCTGTTATACTGGGATCAGACCTAGCTTCTAAAGGCTTGGTGGTGCTCTTCACTTAACTTGGTTGACCTGTTATACTGGGATCAGACCTAGCTTCTAAAGGCTTGGTGGTGCTCTTCACTTAACTTGGTTGGCCTGTTATACTGGGATCAGACCTAGCTTCTAAAGGCTTGGTGGTGCTCTTCACTTAACTTGGTTGACCTGTTATACTGGGATCAGACCTAGCTTCTAAAGGCCTGGTGGTGCTCTTCACTTAACTTGGTTGGCCTGTTATACTGGGATCAGACCTAGCTTCTAAAGGCTTGGTGGTGCTCTTCACTTAACTTGGTTGGCCTGTTATACTGGGATCAGACCTAGCTTCTAAAGGCCTGGTGGTGCTCTTCACTTAACTTGGTTGACCTGTTATACTGGGATCAGACCTAGCTTCTAAAGGCTTGGTGGTGCTCTTCACTTAACTTGGTTGACCTGTTATACTGGGATCAGACCTAGCTTCTAAAGGCTTGGTGGTGCTCTTCACTTAACTTGGTTGGCCTGTTATACTGGGATCAGACCTAGCTTCTATACTTCTAAAGGCTTGGTGGTGCTCTTCACTTAACTTGGTTGACCTGTTATACTGGGATCAGACCTAGCTTCTATACTTCTAAAGGCTTGGTGGTGCTCTTCACTTAACTTGGTTGACCTGTTATACTGGGGTCAGACCTAGCTTCTAAAGGCTTGGTGGTGCTCTTCACTTAACTTGGTTGACCTTTTATACTGGGATCAGACCTAGCTTCTATACTTCTAAAGGCTTGGTGGTGCTCTTCACTTAACTTGGTTGGCCTGTTATACTGGGATCAGACCTAGCTTCTAAAGGCTTGGTGGTGCTCTTCACTTAACTTGGTTGGCCTGTTATACTGGGGTCAGACCTAGCTTCTAAAGGATTGGTGGTGCTCTTCACTTAACTTGGTTGACCTGTTATACTGGGATCAGACCTAGCTTCTATAGGCTTGGTGGTGCTCTTCACTTAACTTGGTTGACCTGTTATACTGGGATCAGACCTAGCTTCTAAAGGCCTGGTGGTGCTCTTCACTTAACTTGGTTGACCTGTTATACTGGGATCAGACCTAGCTTCTAAAGGCTTGGTGGTGCTCTTCACTTAACTTGGTTGGCCTGTTATACTGGGATCAGACCTAGCTTCTAAAGGCTTGGTGGTGCTCTTCACTTAACTTGGTTGACCTGTTATACTGGGATCAGACCTAGCTTCTATAGGCTTGGTGGTGCTCTTCACTTAACTTGGTTGACCTGTTATACTGGGATCAGACCTAGCTTCTATAGGCTTGGTGGTGCTCTTCATTTAACTTGGTTGGCCTGTTATACTGGGATCAGACCTAGCTTCTAAAGGCCTGGTGGTGCTCTTCACTTAACTTGGTTGGCCTGTTTGGGATTATTCCATTGTACACTAAATCAAGCACAGCTCTAGGAGTGATATGATTCATATGCATCTGAGCCAGGTCTGATTGGGATACATGAAAGATCATGTATTCTTTGTTCTAGATCGCAGACAGACAGACACAGGTAGCCTAGCGGTTAAGAGCTATGGCCCAGTAACCGAAAGGTCGCTAGTTCGAATCCCCGCGTCGGCATGGTTGAAAAGTCTGCTGTTCTGCCCTTGAGCAAGGCAGTTACCCCCAACAACTGCTCCCAATGACGTGGATGTCGATTAAGGCAGCCCCCCGCACCTCTCTGAAACTGACTAGGTATCCCCTTTCCCTTTCCAACTGACTAGGTATCCCCTTTCCCTTTCCAACTGACTAGGTATCCCCTTTCCCTTTCCAACTGACTAGGTATCCCCTTTCCAACTGACTAGGAATCCCCTTTCCAACTGACTAGGTATCCCCTTTCCCTTTCCAACTGACTAGGTATCCCCTTTCCAACTGACTAGGTATCCCCTTTCCCTTTCCAACTGACTAGGTATCCCCTTTCCCTTTCCAACTGACTAGGTATCCCCTTTCCCTTTCCAACTGACTAGGTATCCCCTTTCCAACTGACTAGGTATCCCCTTTCCCTTTCCAACTGACTAGGTATCCCCCTTTCCCTTTCCAACTGACTAGGTATCCCCCTTTCCAACTGACTAGGTATCCCCCTTTCCAACTGACTAGGTATCCCCCTTTCCAACTGACTAGGTATCCCCCTTTCCCTTTCCAACTGACTAGGTATCCCCTTTCCCTTTCCAACTGACTAGGTATCTCCCTTTCCCTTTCCAACTGACTAGGTATCCCCCTTTCCCTTTCCAACTGACTAGGTACCCCCTTTCCCTTTCCAACTGACTAGGTATCCCCTTTCCCTTTCCAACTGACTAGGTATCCCCTTTCCCTTTCCAACTGACTAGGTATCCCCCTTTCCCTTTCCAACTGACTAGGTATCCCCTTTCCCTTTCCAACTGACTAGGTATCCCCTTTCCAACTGACTAGGTATCCCCTTTCCCTTTCCAACTGACTAGGTATCCCCTTTCCAACTGACTAGGTATCCCCTTTCCAACTGACTAGGTATCCCCTTTCCAACTGACTAGGTATCCCCTTTCCCTTTCCAACTGACTAGGTATCCCCTTTCCAACTGACTAGGTATCCCCTTTCCCTTTCCAACTGACTAGGTATCCCCTTTCCAACTGACTAGGTATCCCCTTTCCAACTGACTAGGTATCCCCTTTCCCTTTCCAACTGACTAGGTATCCCCCTTTCCAACTGACTAGGTATCCCCCTTTCCCTTTCCAACTGACTAGGTATCCCCCTTTCCAACTGACTAGGTATCCCCTTTCCAACTGACTAGGTATCCCCTTTCCAACTGACTAGGTATCCCCTTTCCAACTGACTAGGTATCCCCCTTTCCCTTTCCAACTGACTAGGTATCCCCTTTCCAACTGACTAGGTATCCCCTTTCCAACTGACTAGGTATCCCCTTTCCAACTGACTAGGTATCCCCTTTCCAACTGACTAGGTATCCCCTTTCCAACTGACTAGGTATCCCCTTTCCAACTGACTAGGTATCCCCTTTCCAACTGACTAGGTATCCCCTTTCCAACTGACTAGGTATCCCCTTTCCAACTGACTAGGTATCCCCCTTTCCAACTGACTAGGTATCCCCCTTTCCCTTTCCAACTGACTAGGTATCCCCCTTTCCCTTTCCAACTGACTAGGTATCCCCCTTTCCAACTGACTAGGTATCCCCTTTCCAACTGACTAGGTATCCCCTTTCCAACTGACTAGGTATCCCCCCCCCTTTCCCTTTCCAACTGACTAGGTATCCCCCTTTCCCTTTCCAACTGACTAGGTATCCCCTTTCCAACTGACTAGGTATCCCCTTTCCAACTGACTAGGTATCCCCTTTCCAACTGACTAGGTATCCCCTTTCCAACTGACTAGGTATCCCCTTTCCAACTGACTAGGTATCCCCTTTCCAACTGACTAGGTATCCCCTTTCCAACTGACTAGGTATCCCCTTTCCCTTTCCAACTGACTAGGTATCCCCTTTCCAACTGACTAGGTATCCCCTTTCCAACTGACTAGGTATCCCCTTTCCAACTGACTAGGTATCCCCTTTCCAACTGACTAGGTATCCCCTTTCCAACTGACTAGGTATCCCCTTTCCCTTTCCAACTGACTAGGTATCCCCTTTCCAACTGACTAGGTATCCTCTTTCCCTTTCCAACTGACTAGGTATCCCCTTTCCAACTGACTAGGTATCCTCTTTCCCTTTCCAACTGACTAGGTATCCCCTTTCCCTTTCCAACTGACTAGGTATCCCCTTTCCCTTTCCAACTGACTAGGTATCCCCTTTCCAACTGACTAGGTATCCCCTTTCCCTTTCCAACTGACTAGGTATCCCCTTTCCAACTGACTAGGTATCCCCTTTCCAACTGACTAGGTATCCCCTTTCCCTTTCCAACTGACTAGGTATCCCCTTTCCAACTGACTAGGTATCCCCTTTCCCTTTCCAACTGACTAGGTATCCCCTTTCCAACTGACTAGGTATCCCCTTTCCAACTGACTAGGTATCCCCTTTCCAACTGACTAGGTATCCCCCTTTCCAACTGACTAGGTAACCCCTTTCCCTTTCCAACTGACTAGGTATCCCCTTTCCCTTTCCAACTGACTAGGTATCCCCTTTCCCTTTCCAACTGACTAGGTATCCCCTTTCCCTTTCCAACTGACTAGGTATCCCCTTTCCAACTGACTAGGTATCCCATTTCCAACTGACTAGGTATCCCCTTTCCCTTTCCAACTGACTAGGTATCCCCTTTCCCTTTCCAACTGACTAGGTATCCCCTTTCCCTTTCCAACTGACTAGGTATCCCCTTTCCAACTGACTAGGTATCCTCTTTCCCTTTCCAACTGACTAGGTATCCCCTTTCCAACTGACTAGGTATCCCCTTTCCAACTGACTAGGTATCCCCTTTCCAACTGACTAGGTATCCCCTTTCCCTTTCCAACTGACTAGGTATCCCCTTTCCCTTTCCAACTGACTAGGTATCCCCTTTCCAACTGACTAGGTATCCCCTTTCCCTTTCCAACTGACTAGGTATCCCCTTTCCAACTGACTAGGTATCCCCTTTCCCTTTCCAACTGACTAGGTATCCCCTTTCCAACTGACTAGGTATCCCATTTCCAACTGACTAGGTATCCCCTTTCCCTTTCCAACTGACTAGGTATCCCCTTTCCCTTTCCAACTGACTAGGTATCCCCTTTCCCTTTCCAACTGACTAGGTATCCCCTTTCCAACTGACTAGGTATCCCCTTTCCAACTGACTAGGTATCCCCTTTCCCTTTCCAACTGACTAGGTATCCCCTTTCCAACTGACTAGGTATCCCCTTTCCAACTGACTAGGTATCCCCTTTCCAACTGACTAGGTATCCCCTTTCCAACTGACTAGGTATCCCCTTTCCAACTGACTAGGTATCCCCTTTCCCTTTCCAACTGACTAGGTATCCCCTTTCCCTTTCCAACTGACTAGGTATCCCCTTTCCAACTGACTAGGTATCCCCTTTCCAACTGACTAGGTATCCCCTTTCCCTTTCCAACTGACTAGGTATCCCCTTTCCAACTGACTAGGTATCCCCTTTCCCTTTCCAACTGACTAGGTATCCCCTTTCCAACTGACTAGGTATCCCCTTTCCAACTGACTAGGTACCCCCTTTCCCTTTCCAACTAACTAGGTATCCCCTTTTCCTTTCCAACTGACTAGGTATCCCCTTTCCAACTGACTAGGTATCCCCTTTCCAACTGACTACGTATCCCCTTTCCCCTTTCCCTTTCCAACTGACTAGGTATCCCCTTTCCCTTTCCAACTGACTAGGTATCCCCTTTCCCTTTCCAACTGACTAGGTATCCCCTTTCCCTTTCCAACTGACTAGGTATCCCCTTTCCAACTGACTAGGTATCCCCTTTCCCTTTCCAACTGACTAGGTATCCCCTTTCCCTTTCCAACTGACAGCAGGGACAACACCACTGACTGACTACACCTCTCAGGTTTGGTCATCTAATCTATACCAACACCACTGACTGACTACACCTCTCAGGTTTGGTCATCTAATCTATACCAACACCACTGACTGACTACACCTCTCAGGTTTGGTCATCTAATCAGAACCAACACCACTGACTGACTACACCTCTCAGGTTTGGTCATCTAATCAGAACCAACACCACTGACTGACTACACCTCTCAGGTTTGGTCATCTAATCTATACCAACACCACTGACTGACTACACCTCTCAGGGTTGGTCACCTAATCTATACCAACACCACTGACTGACTACACCTCTCAGGTTTGGTCATCTAATCAGAACCAACACCACTGACTGACTACACCTCTCAGGGTTGGTCATCTAATCTATACCAACACCACTGACTGACTACACCTCTCAGGGTTGGTCATCTAATCAGAACCAACACCACTGACTACACCTCTCAGGGTTGGTCATCTAATCTATACCAACACCACTGACTGACTACACCTCTCAGGGTTGGTCATCTAATCTATACCAACACCACTGACTGACTACACCTCTCAGGGTTGGTCATCTAATCAGAACCAACACCACTGACTGACTACACCTCTCAGGTTTGGTCACCTAATCTATACCAACACCACTGACTGACTACACCTCTCAGGGTTGGTCATCTAATCAGAACCAACACCACTGACTGACTACACCTCTCAGGTTTGGTCATCTAATCTATACCAACACCACTGACTACACCTCTCAGGTTTGGCCATCTAATCAGAACCAACACCACTGACTGACTACACCTCTCAGGGTTGGTCATCTAATCAGAACCAACACCACTGACTGACTACACCTCTCAGGTTTGGTCATCTAATCAGAACCAACACCACTGACTACACCTCTCAGGGTTGGTCATCTAATCTATACCAACACCACTGACTGACTACACCTCTCAGGGTTGGTCATCTAATCAGAACCAACACCACTGACTACACCTCTCAGGGTTGGTCATCTAATCTATACCAACACCACTGACTGACTACACCTCTCAGGGTTGGTCATCTAATCAGAACCAACACCACTGACTACACCTCTCAGGGTTGGTCATCTAATCAGAACCAACACCACTGACTACACCTCTCAGGTTTGGTCATCTAATCAGAACCAACACCACTGACTGACTACACCTCTCAGGGTTGGTCATCTAATCAGAACCAACACCACTGACTACACCACTCAGGGTTGGTCATCTAATCAGAACCAACACCACTGACTGACTACACCTCTCAGGTTTGGTCATCTAATCAGAACCAACACCACTGACTGACTACACCTCTCAGGGTTGGTCATCTAATCAGAACCAACACCACTGACTACACCTCTCAGGTTTGGTCATCTAATCAGAACCAACACCACTGACTGACTACACCTCTCAGGTTTGGTCATCTAATCAGAACCAACACCACTGACTGACTACACCTCTCAGGGTTGGTCATCTAATCTATACCAACACCACTGACTCCACCTCTCAGGTTTGGTCATCTAATCAGAACCAACACCACTGACTACACCTCTCAGGTTTGGTCATCTAATCTATACCAACACCACTGACTGACTACACCTCTCAGGGTTGGTCACCTAATCTATACCAACACCACTGACTGACTACACCTCTCAGGTTTGGTCATCTAATCAGAACCAACACCACTGACTGACTACACCTCTCAGGGTTGGTCATCTAATCTATACCAACACCACTGACAGACTACACCTCTCAGGTTTGGTCATCTAATCAGAACCAACACCACTGACTGACTACACCTCTCAGGTTTGGTCATCTAATCAGAACCAACACCACTGACTGACTACACCTCTCAGGTTTGGTCATCTAATCAGAACCAACACCACTGACTGACTACACCTCTCAGGTTTGGTCATCTAATCAGAACCAACACCACTGACTGACTACACCTCTCAGGGTTGGTCATCTAGTCAGAACCAACACCACTGACTGACTACACCTCTCAGGTTTGGTCATCTAATCTATACCAACACCACTGACTGACTACACCTCTCAGGGTTGGTCATCTAATCAGAACCAACACCACTGACTACACCTCTCAGGTTTGGTCATCTAATCAGAACCAACACCACTGACTACACCTCTCAGGTTTGGTCATCTAATCAGAACCAACACCACTGACTACACCTCTCAGGGTTGGTCATCTAATCAGAACCAACACCACTGACTGACTACACCTCTCAGGGTTGGTCATCTAATCAGAACCAACACCACTGACTGACTACACCTCTCAGGTTTGGTCATCTAATCTATACCAACACCACTGACTGACTACACCTCTCAGGTTTGGTCATCTAATCAGAACCAACACCACTGACTGACTACACCTCTCAGGTTTGGTCATCTAATCAGAACCAACACCACTGACTGACTACACCTCTCAGGTTTGGTCATCTAATCTATACCAACACCACTGACTGACTACACCTCTCAGGGTTGGTCATCTAATCAGAACCAACACCACTGACTACACCTCTCAGGTTTGGTCATCTAATCAGAACCAACACCACTGACTGACTACACCTCTCAGGTTTGGTCATCTAATCAGAACCAACACCACTGACTGACTACACCTCTCAGGTTTGGTCATCTAATCAGAACCCACACCACTGACTGACTACACCTCTCAGGTTTGGTCATCTAATCAGAACCAACACCACTGACTACACCTCTCAGGTTTGGTCATCTAATCTATACCAACACCACTGACTGACTACACCTCTCAGGTTTGGTCATCTAATCAGAACCAACACCACTGACTACACCTCTCAGGTTTGGTCATCTAATCTATACCAACACCACTGACTGACTACACCTCTCAGGGTTGGTCATCTAATCTATACCAACACCACTGACTACACCTCTCAGGTTTGGTCATCTAATCAGAACCAACACCACTGACTGACTACACCTCTCAGGTTTGGTCATCTAATCTATACCAACACCACTGACTGACTACACCTCTCAGGTTTGGTCATCTAATCAGAACCAACACCACTGACTGACTACACCTCTCAGGTTTGGTCATCTAATCTATACCAACACCACTGACTGACTACACCTCTCAGGTTTGGTCATCTAATCAGAACCAACACCACTGACTGACTACACCTCTCAGGGTTGGTCATCTAATCAGAACCCACACCACTGACTGACTACACCTCTCAGGTTTGGTCATCTAATCAGAACCAACACCACTGACTGACTACACCTCTCAGGTTTGGTCATCTAATCTATACCAACACCACTGACTGACTACACCTCTCAGGGTTGGTCATCTAATCTATACCAACACCACTGACTGACTACACCTCTCAGGGTTGGTCATCTAATCAGAACCAACACCACTGACTGACTACACCTCTCAGGGTTGGTCATCTAATCAGAACCAACACCACTGACTACACCTCTCAGGTTTGGTCATCTAATCAGAACCAACACCACTGACTACACCTCTCAGGTTTGGTCATCTAATCTATACCAACACCACTGACTGACTACACCTCTCAGGTTTGGTCATCTAATCAGAACCAACACCACTGACTGACTACACCTCTCAGGGTTGGTCATCTAATCAGAACCAACACCACTGACTGACTACACCTCTCAGGTTTGGTCATCTAATCAGAACCAACACCACTGACTGACTACACCTCTCAGGTTTGGTCATCTAATCAGAACCAACACCACTGACTGACTACACCTCTCAGGTTTGGTCATCTAATCAGAACCAACACCACTGACTACACCTCTCAGGTTTGGTCATCTAATCTATACCAACACCACTGACTGACTACACCTCTCAGGGTTGGTCATCTAATCTATACCAACACCACTGACTACACCTCTCAGGTTTGGTCATCTAATCTATACCAACACCACTGACTGACTACACCTCTCAGGTTTGGTCATCTAATCAGAACCAACACCACTGACTGACTACACCTCTCAGGGTTGGTCATCTAATCAGAACCAGGGGCTATATACAGTTCCTGGAAGAGCTACTTTTAATAAAGACTAACTAAACTGAACCACAGAGAGCATAGTCAATCTACCATGGCCTTTGAAACCTTCTGGGTTATGGTTAGAGCTAGGGGTTCCAGTGGTCTCAGACGGTCAGTACCGTGTGGGGGAGGGATGCTGGCGGAGGGCTAGGGTTAAAGGTCAGGGGTTAGGTATATTGTGGGGGAGGGATGCTGGCGGAGGGCTAGGGTTAAAGGTCAGGGTTTAGGTATATTGTGGGGGAGGGATGCTGGCGGAGGGCTAGGGTTAAAGGTCAGGGGTTAGGTATATTGTGGGTGAGGGATGCTGGCGGAGGGCTAGGGTTAAAGGTCAGGGGTTAGAGTTAGAGTTTAGGTATATTGTGGGTGAGGGATGCTGGCGGAGGGCTAGGGTTAAAGGTCAGGGTTTAGGTATATTGTGGGGGAGGGATGCTGGCGGAGGGCTAGGGTTAAAGGTCAGGGTTTAGGTATATTGTGGGTGAGGGATGCTGGCGGAGGGCTAGGGTTAAAGGTCAGGGGTTAGGATTAGCTACACTACATGGCCAAAGGTATGTGGACACCTGCTCGTCAAAAATGTCATTCCAAAATCATGGGCATTAATATGGACTTGGCCCCCCCTTTGCTGCTATAACAGCCTCCACTCTTCTGGGAAGGCTTTCCACTAGATGTTGGAACATTGCTGCTATAACAGCCTCCACTCTTCTGGGAAGGCTTTCCACTAGATGTAGGAACATTGCTGCTATAACAGCCTCCACTCCTCTGGGAAGGCTTTCCAATAGATGTTGGAACATTGCTGCTATAACAGCCTCCACTCTTCTGGGAAGGCTTTCCACTAGATGTAGGAACATTGCTGCTATAACAGCCTCCACTCTTCTGGGAAGGCTTTCCACTAGATGTTGGAACATTGCTGCTATAACAGCCTCCACTCCTCTGGGAAGGCTTTCCAATAGATGTTGGAACATTGCTGCTATAACAGCCTCCACTCTTCTGGGAAGGCTTTCCACTAGATGTTGGAACATTGCTGCTATAACAGCCTCCACTCTTCTGGGAAGGCTTTCCACTAGATGTTGGAACATTGCTGCTATAACAGCCTCCACTCTTCTGGGAAGGCTTTCCACTAGATGTTGGAACATTGCTGCTATAACAGCCTCCACTCTTCTGGGAAGGCTTTCCACTAGATGTTGGAACATTGCTGCTGGGACTTTCTTCTATTCAGCCACAAGAGCATTAGTGAGGTCGGCACTAATGTTGTGCGATTAGGTCCGGTTCGCAGTCGGCGTTCCAATTCATCCCAAAGGTGTTCGATGGGGTTGAGGTCAGGGCTCTGTGCAGGCCAGTCAAGTTCTTCCATACCAATCTCGACAAACCATTTCTGTATGGACCTCACTTTGTGCATGGGGGCATTGTCATGCTGAAACAGGAAAGGGCCTTCCCCCAAACTGTTGCTGCAAAGTTGGAAGCACAGAATCGTCTAGAATGTCATGGTATGCTGTAGCGTTAAGATTTTCCTTTACTGGAACTACGGGGCCCGAACCATGAAAAACAGCCCCAGACCATTATTCCTCCTCCACCAAACTTTACAGTTGGCACTATTCATTAGGGCAGGTAGCGTTACCTGGCATCCGACAAACCCAGATTTGTCTGTCAGACTGACAGATGGTGAAGCGTGATTCATCACTCCAGAATGCAATGGCGGTGAGATTCACACCACTCCAGCCAGCGCTTGGCATTGCGCATGGTGATCTAAGGCTTGTGTGCGGCTGCTCGGCCATGGAAACCTATTTTATGAGGCTTCCGACGAACAGTTCTTGTGCCAACATAGCTTCCAGAGGCAGTTTGGAACTCTGTATCGAGTGTTGCAACCGAGAACAGAACATTTTTACGTGCTTCAGCACTCGGCGGTCCAGCTTGTGTGGCCTGCCACTTCGCGGCTGAGCCGTTGTTGCCCCTAGACGTTTCCACTTCACAATAACAGCCCTTACAGTTGACCGGTGCAGCTCTACCGGGGCAGACGTGATGAACTGTTAGAAAGGTGGGATCCTATGACGGTGCAACGTTGAAAGTCACTGAGCTCTTCAGTAAGGAAATTTCATTTAAAATGTGTGTCTATGGAGATTGCATGGCTTTAGACACCTGTCAGCAACTGGTGTGGCTGAAATAGCTGATTCCAATAATTTGAAAGGGTGTCCACATACTTTTGGCCACGTAGTGTACCTTTTGGCCTTGTAGTGTGTGAGGGCCTGCTGGCGGAGGGTTATGGTTAGGGGTCAGGGGTCAGAGTTAGGTACCTTGTGTGTGAGGGCGTGCTGGCGGAGGGTTATGGTTAGGGGTCAGGGGTCAGAGTTAGGTACCTTGTGTGTGAGGGCGTGCTGGCGGAGGGTTATGGTTAGGGGTCAGGGGTCAGAGTTAGGTACCTTGTGTGTGAGGGTGTGCTGGCGGAGGGTTATGGTTAGGGGTCAGGGGTCAGAGTTAGGTACCTTGTGTGTGAGGGTGTGCTGGCGGAGGGTTATGGTTAGGGGTCAGGGGTCAGGGTTAGGTACCTTGTGTGTGAGGGCGTGCTGGCGGAGGTGGTGCAGCTGGACAAACTCCAGGCCGCAGTGGGAACAGGAGTACGGCCGAGGACTCTGGTGTTTCAGTAGGTGATTCTGCAGCTGGCTGCGGTAGGTGAAGGACTTGTCGCACTCTGTACACTGGTAACTAGTTGGTCCCTGGTGGCTGGTCTGGTGGCGCTTCAGATGGGCGTAGGTGGGGAACTCCATGCCACACTGGGAACACACGTGGCAGCGCCCGCGCTCGTGTTTGGTCTCGTGGGCGCGGAGCTCGCTGGGGTAGGCGAAGCCACGGCGACAGAAGCGGCAGCTGTAAGGTTTGACGTCGGTGTGCTGCAGCATGTGTCTCTTCAGGTGGGAGGTCTGGGTGAAGCCCTTCTTACACACGGTGCATTTATGAGGTCTAGTTCCCTGGTGGGTGAGCAGGTGGGTCTGCAGGTGGCTGGGCTGTTTAAACAGCTTCCCACAGTGGGGGCAGGCGTGGGGCTTGATGCCCTGGTGACCCAGGATGTGAGTTACCAGGTTGTACTTGGAGGTGTAAGACTTTTCACACATACGACACTTCCATCTCTTCAGCCCCTCCCCCATGTCCACACAGTACGACTCGTCTATCTGGATGTTGATGTCTAGACGGTCAACCCTCCGGCCGTGGTGACGATGGGTCCCTCCTCTTCCTGCTCCTGCTCCTCCTCTTCCCGCCACCCCCTGCTCCAGCTGGTTGCCCCACATCATACCCTGGCTGTTCTCATGGTAGATCTCCCCCCCCTCGTACCCCCCCACCTCGCTGGACTGGAAGTAGCTGCTGATAGTCTCCTCCTGTCCTCCTTTCATCAGGCTGTTTCCCTGCTCTCCCTCCTCCTCCTCCTCCTCCTCCCCCCTTGCTCTCTCCTGATGCCCCCTCTGCCCCTGCAGGCCTCGATGCCCCGGCTCCCCTTTATGGCTGTGGCCGGCCTGGGAGTGTGTGTGAGGGTGTGTGTTAGCCTGCTGGCTGGACATGTCTCTGTCACACTCGGCACAGCCTTTTTGGGCGGCGGCACGGAGAGAGGCGGGGTCAACCTGGACCAATCCCCCTCTAGTAGTAGCCAGGTTGTTCAGCATGTGAACACAGGACGTCAGGCCAGTGATAACCCCCTCTCCTTTCACTTGGGATGACCCGTCCACAGGCACTCCAGCATGGCGCTCGGGTCCTACCATCTTCCCCTCGGGGGGTGGTCCGTGCCACCTCCTCTGGCTACAGCTGGGCTGCATGTGTCCGTCTTCAGGCAGGTTGTCTCCCAGGTAATCTCCGTTAGCTCCTATCAGCTGATCAGCGTATTCGTAATCCACCCCCTCTACAGGCAGGGCAGGGGACTCTTTAGGTTCTCCTGTGTAGAAGCCATTAGGAGCGATGGTAGCACCGAACACCTCATTCTGAGAGATGAGGCCCAGAACAGCAGCCTGGGCTAGAGACAGAACCACCACAGGATCAGTCTGAGTGCCAGAATCTACCTGTCTGGCCATAGCCCTGGGCTCACATCTAACCAGGCGCCTGCTGGCTTCCTCCTGAGACACAGACAGGGAGAGAGACAAGGTTAGTACTGCAGTCAACACATCTTTACAATCTACCATGTTGATCAGAGATATCAGCAGAGTCAGTGAGGAGAGAATTCATCACTAATATCACCCATCAGCCCTGGTCAACCATCATCACTAATATCACCTATCAGCCCTGGTCAACCATCATCACTAATATCACCTCTCAGCCCTGGTCAACCATCATCACTAATATCACCTCTCAGCCCTGGTCAACCATCATCACTAATATCACCTATCAGCCCTGGTCAACCATCATCACTAATATCACCTATCAGCCCTGGTCAACCATCATCACTAATATCACCTATCAGCCCTGGTCAACCATCATCACTAATATCACCTCTCAGCCCTGGTCAGCCATCATCACTAATATCACCTCTCAGCCCTGGTCAACCATCATCACTAATATCACCTCTCAGCCCTGGTCAACCATCATCACTAATATCACCTCTCAGCCCTGGTCAACCATCATCACTAATATCACCTCTCAGCCCTGGTCAACCATCATCACTAATATCACCTATCAGCCCTGGTCAACCATCATCACTAATATCACCTCTCAGCCCTGGTCAACCATCATCACTAATATCACCCATCAGCCCTGGTCAACCATCATCACTAATATCACCCATCAGCCCTGGTCAACCATCATCACTAATATCACCCATCAGCCCTGGTCAACCATCATCACTAATATCACCCATCAGCCCTGGTCAACCATCATCAATAATATCACCTCTCAGCCCTGGTCAACCATCATCAATAATATCACCCATCAGCCCTGGTCAACCATCATCACTAATATCACCCATCAGCCCTGGTCAACCATCATCACTAATATCACCCATCAGCCCTGGTCAACCATCATCACTAATATCACCCATCAGCCCTGGTCAACCATCATCACTAATATCACCTCTCAGCCCTGGTCAACCATCATCAATAATATCACCTATCAGCCCTGGTCAACCATCATCAATAATATCACCTATCAGCCCTGGTCAACCATCATCAATAATATCACCTCTCAGCCCTGGTCAACCATCATCAATAATATCACCCATCAGCCCTGGGCAACCATCAATAATATCACCTCTCAGCCCTGGTCAACCATCATCACTAATATCACCTATCAGCCCTGGTCAACCATCATCAATAATATCACCTCTCAGCCTTGGTCAACCATCATCACTAATATCACCTCTCAGCCCTGGTCAACCATCATCAATAATATCACCTATCAGCCCTGGTCAACCATCATCACTAATATCACCTCTCAGCCCTGGTCAACCATCATCACTAATATCACCTATCAGCCCTGGTCAACCATCATCAATAATATCACCTCTCAGCCCTGGTCAACCATCATCAATAATATCACCTCTCAGCCCTGGTCAACCATCATCACTAATATCACCTATCAGCCCTGGTCAACCATCATCACTAATATCACCTATCAGCCCTGGTCAACCATCATCACTAATATCACCCATCAGCCCTGGTCAGCCATCATCACTAATATCACCCATCAGCCCTGGCCAGCCATCATCACTAATATCACCTATCAGCCCCTGGTCAACCATCATCAATAATATCACCTATCAGCCCTGGGCAACCATCATCAATAATATCACCTCTCAGCCCTGGTCAACCATCATCACTAATATCACCTATCAGCCCCTGGTCAACCATCATCACTAATATCACCTCTCAGCCCTGGTCAACCATCATCAATAATATCACCTATCAGCCCTGGTCAACCATCATCACTAATATCACCTCAGCCCTGGTCAACCATCATCAATAATATCACCTATCAGCCCTGGTCAACCATCATCACTAATATCACATATCAGCCCCTGGTCAACCATCATCAATAATATCACCTATCAGCCCTGGGCAACCATCAATAATATCACCTCTCAGCCCTGGTCAACCATCATCACTAATATCACCTATCAGCCCCTGGTCAACCATCATCAATAATATCACCTGTCAGCCCTGGTCAACCATCATCAATAATATCACCTATCAGCCCTGGTCAACCATCATCAATAATATCACCTATCAGCCCTGGTCAACCATCATCAATAATACCAATAACAGCAACTCAACTGAGGTAGCCTATCGGGTAAGAGCGTTGGGCCAGCAACTCAACTGAGGTAGCCTATCGGTTAAGAGCGTTGGGCCAGCAACTCAACTGAGGTAGCCTATCAGTTAAGAGCGTTGGGCCAGCAACTCAACTGAGGTAGCCTATCGGTTAAGAGCGTTGGGCCAGCAACTCAACTGAGGTAGCCTATCGGTTAAGAGCGTTGGGCCAGCAACTCAACTGAGGTAGCCTATCGGTTAAGAGCGATGGGCCAGCAACTCAACTGAGGTAGCCTATCGGTTAAGAGCGTTGGGCCAGCAACTCAACTGAGGTAGCCTATCGGGTAAGAGCGTTGGGCCAGCAACTCAACTGAGGTAGCCTATCGGTTAAGAGCGTTGGGCCAGCAACTCAACTGAGGTAGCCTATCGGTTAAGAGCGTTGGGCCAGCAACTCAACTGAGGTAGCCTATCGGTTAAGAGCGATGGGCCAGCAACTCAACTGAGGTAGCCTATCGGTTAAGAGCGTTGGGCCAGCAACTCAACTGAGGTAGCCTATCGGTTAAGAGCGTTGGGCCAGCAACTCAACTGAGGTAGCCTATCGGTTAAGAGCGTTGGGCCAGCAACTCAACTGAGGTAGCCTATCGGTTAAGAGCGATGGGCCAGCAACTCAACTGAGGTAGCCTATCGGTTAAGAGCGTTGGGCCAGCAACTCAACTGAGGTAGCCTATCGGTTAAGAGCGTTGGGCCAGCAACTCAACTGAGGTAGCCTATCGGTTAAGAGCGTTGGGCCAGCAACTCAACTGAGGTAGCCTATCGGTTAAGAGCGTTGGACCAGCAACTCAACTGAGGTAGCCTATCGGTTAAGAGCGTTGGGCCAGCAACTCAACTGAGGTAGCCTATCGGGTAAGAGCGTTGGGCCAGCAACTCAACTGAGGTAGCCTATCGGTTAAGAGCGTTGGGCCAGCAACTCAACTGAGGTAGCCTATCGGTTAAGAGCGTTGGGCCAGCAACTCAACTGAGGTAGCCTATCGGTTAAGAGCGTTGGGCCAGCAACTGAAAGGTCGTTGGTTCAAATCCCAGAGGCAACTAGGTGAAGAATCTGCCGACGTGCCCTTGAGCAAGGCACTTAACCCTAATTGCTCCTGTAATTCATTCTGGATAAGAGCGTCTGCTAAATGACTCAAATGTCAAATGACAGGGAGGCGTATTAGGAATCTTGATATAGGAGTTAGCGAGCTAACGTTGGTCAACTGAGTTGAACTCAGGATAACAGGTGACATGAAAGAGGCTCACCTTTTAGTCAGCCAATTTCTATGGCAAAGAAACCTCCAGAACTAACCTGCTCCGGGGCACACTATCTCAGGGCTGTCATTTATACTGAATGAAGTGTTGGAGCTGTGTGTTGAAAACCAACCCAATCAGAACCCCATTCACAATCCTTTACTTTAGATTCATCTAGATTCTATACCGATCCATAATATCATCTGAACATGGAGCTAACTAAATGAATCCACACAGTGAGAAGACTACAACTACACTTTCATGGTAACATAATGTTGTCCTTACATGATAATATGATATGGTGACAGATCTGGTCTGAGAACAGTTAGACTCAATGTTGTCCTTACATGATAATATGATATGGTATCATATCTGGTCTGAGAACAGTTAGACTCAATGTTGTCCTTACATGATAATATGATATGGTGACAGATCTGGTCTGAGAACAGTTAGACTCAATGTTGTCCTTACATGATAATATGATATGGTATCATATCTGGTCTGAGAACAGTTAGACTCAATGTTGTCCTTACATGATAATATGATATGGTGACAGATCTGGTCTGAGAACAGTTAGACTCAATGTTGTCCTTACATGATAATATGATATGGTGACAGATCTGGTCTGAGAACAGTTAGAGAGAGAGAGAAAGAGAGAGAGAGAGTCAGAGAGAGAGGACAGAGAGAGAGAGAGACAAGAGAGAGAGACAACAGAGAGAGAGAGAGAGAGAGAGAGAGACCGAGACAGAGAGAACAGACACAGAGAGAGCGAGAGAAAGAAGAAGGGGGGAGGAAAATGAAAGTGGGTGATGGAGGAGAGGGGGAGGGGAGAAAGAGAATGGATGAAATAGGGGGATGGAGAGAGAGAGAGAAGGAAAGAGAGGGGGAGGGAGAGAGAGAAGGAAAGAGAGGGGGAGGGAGAGAGAGAGAATGAAAAGAGAGGGGGAGGGAGAGAGAGAGAAGGAAAAGAGAGGGGGAGAGAGAGAGAGAGAAGGAAAGATAGGGGGAGGGAGAGAGAGAGAATGAAAGAGGGGGAGGGAGAGAGAGAGAATGAAAAGAGAGGGGGAGGAGAGAGAGAGAATGAAAAGAGAGGGGAGGGAGAGAGAGAGAATGAAAAGAGAAAGACACTGGAGAGAAAAGAGGAAGGGAGGGCAGTGAATGAGAGTGAGAGGGTGAAAGAGGCGGGAGGGGGAGAGGGAGGCAGTGAGCAAACAAAAAAGAGAGAGGAAATGGAGGAGGAGAGGGAGAGAAAAGGGAGGGGAGAGTGAGTGAGCAAGAGAGAGAAAAGGGAGGGGGAGAGGGAGTGAGCAAGAGAGAGAAAATGGAGGGGGAGAGGAGAGGGAGAGAAAAGGGAGAGAGAGGGAGAGAAAAGGGAGGGGAGAGGGAGTGAGCAAGCAAGAGAGAGGGAGAGATAGATAGAAATGACTAAATGAAAGGCAGACAAAATGAAAGATTAAATCGTGTAGAGAGAGAAAGAGAGAGAGACAGAGACAGAGAGATGACAAAATGAAAGATTAGATCATGAAGAAAGAGACAGAGAGAGAGAGCAACAGAGAGAGAGAGAGCAAGAGACAGATGACAAAATGAAAGATTAGATCATGAAGAGAGAGACAGAGAGAGCAAGAGACAGAGAGAGTCGAGAGAGAGAGAGACAGAGAGACAAAATGAAAGAATAAATCATGAAGAAAGAGAGCGAGATGAAAGAGCTTTAAACAGACATTTGAGGCTGTTGGGACGAAATATGGAGAAAGGCTTCACCTAAAAGGAGGGAGAGCGTTTTAAACAACAACTATCACATTTTCTCTTTCTCAACACTCTCAAACTGCATGTTCCAACTAATCACCACTAAATCAAACTACTGAACACACCAAAGGTAAACGTTAACCTTAATCCTGTGGTTACCAGCCCAGAACTCACCACATTCTTCCTGTTGTGATGTTTCAGGTGCTTCAAGGACCTCATTCTCCAGACAGAGAGACAGAGTGTCTCAGAGACAGAAGAGAGGAAGTGTTCTGCTCCTATTTATAGTCAGGAAGAAGGAGGCGGGCCTTCTGGCTCCTCCCCCTACCACGTCTCTCTCTCTCTCTCTCTCTCTCTCTCTCTCTCTCTCTCTCTCTCTCTCTCTCTCTCTCTCTCTCTCTCTCTCTCTCTCTCTCTCTCTCTCTCTCTCTCTCTCTCTCTCTCTCTCTCTCTCTCTCTCTCTCTCTCTCTCTCTCTCTCTCTCTCTCTCTCTCTCTCTCTCTCTCTCTCTCTCTCTCTCTCTCTCTCTCTCTCTCTCTCTCTCTCTCTCTCTCTCAACATTAGTATCATGTTGATAGTGGATGATGGTGTAAACACACCAGTATGAAGCATTATGAGCACCAGTTCTTTCCATGACAGACTGACCAGGTGAAAACTATGATCCCTTATTGATGTCACTTGTTAATTCAAAATCAAATCAAACTTTGTCACATGCGCCGAATACAACAAGTGTAGACCTTACAGTGAAATGTTTACTTACAAGCCCTTAACCAACAGTGCAGTTCAAGAAAGAGTTAAGAAAATATTTACCAAATAAACTAAAGTAAAAAAAAAAAAAAAAAAGTAACACAAAATAACAATAAGGAGGCTATATAGAGGGGGTACCAAGTCAGTGTGCGGGGGTACAGGTTAGTAGAGGTCATTTGTACATGTACCCACTGTAGCGCCTTACGGTCAGATGCCGAGCAGTTGCCATACCAGGCGGTGATGCAACAGGTCAGGATGCTCTCGATCAATCCACTTCAATCAGTGTAGATGAAGGAGAGGAGACGGGTTACAGAAGGATGTTTAAGCCTTCAGACAGTTGATACATGGATTGTGTGCCATTCAGAGGGTGAATGGGCAAGACAAAGTACCTTTGAACGGTTATGGTAGTAGGTTTGAGTCAAGAACTGCAACACTGCTGGGTCTTTCACACTCAACAGTTTCCCATGTGTATCAAGAATGGCCCACCACCGGCCTCACAACCGTAGACCAAGTGTAACCACAGCAGCCCAGGATGTCCACATTGGGCTTCTTCACCTGTGGGATCGTCTGAGACCAGCCACCCAGACAGCTGATGAAATTGAGGGATCATCTGAGACCAGCCACCCAGACAGCTGATGAAATTGAGGGATCATCTGAGACCAGCCACCCAGACAGCTGATGAAACTGAGTTTGCACAAACAAAGAATTTCTGCACAAACTGTTAGAAACCGTCTCAGGGAAGCTCATCTACGTGCCCGTCGTCCTAACCAGGGTCTTGACCGGACTGCAGTTTGGCGTCGTAAGCGATTTCAGTGGGCAAATGCTCGTCTTCGATGACCACTGGCAGGCTGGAGAAGTGTGCCCTTCACGGATGAATCTCGGTTTCAACTGTACCGGGCAGATGGTATGGGCTGGCATAAGCTACGGACAACAAACACAATTTCATTTTATCGATGGCAAGTTGAATGCACAGAGATACCGTGATGAGATCCTGAGGCCCATTGTCGTGCCATTCATCCGCCGCCATCACCTCATGTTTCAGCATGGTAATGCACGGCCCTCGCAAGGATCTGAACACAATTCCTGGAAGCTGAAAATGTCTCAGTTCTTCCATGGCCTGCATACTCAGACATGTCACTCATTGAGCATGTTTGGGATGCTCTGGGTCGACATGTACGACAGTGTGTTCCAGTTCCTGCCAATATCCATCAACTTCACACAGCCATTGAAGAGGAGTGGGACAACATTCCACAGGTCTCAATCAACAGCCTTATTAACTCTATGTAATGGAGATGTGTTGCGGTGCTTGAGGCAAACGGTGGTCACACCAGATACTGACTGGTTTTCACGAGGCAAACGGTGGTCACACCAGATACTGACTGGTTTTCACGAGGTAAACGGTGGTCACACCAGATACTGACTGGTTTTCACGAGGTAAACGGTGGTCACACCAGATACTGACTGGTTTTCATGAGGCAAACGGTGGTCACACCAGATACTGACTGGTTTTCATGAGGCAAACGGTGGTCACACCAGATACTGACTGGTTTTCATGAGGTAAACGGTGGTCACACCAGATACTGACTGGTTTTCATGAGGCAAACGGTGGTCACACCAGATACTGACTGGTTTTCACGAGGCAAACGGCGGTCACACCAGATACTGACTGGTTTTCACGAGGCAAACGGCGGTCACACCAGATACTGACTGGTTTTCACGAGGCAAACGGCGGTCACACCAGATACTGACTGGTTTTCACGAGGTAAACGGTGGTCACACCAGATACTGACTGGTTTTCATGAGGCAAACGGTGGTCACACCAGATACTGACTGGTTTTCTGATCCACACCCCTATCTTTTTTAAACAGGTATCTTTAACCAACAGATGCATATCTGTATTCCCAGTCATGTGAAATCCATAGATTAGGGCCTAATGAATTCATTTCCACTGATTTCCTTATGAACCGTAACTCAGTAGCATCTATGAAATTGTAGCATGTTGTGTTTATATTCAGTGTTTCCTCAGATGCTCTTCTGTTGTGAAACCAATCAGGTTGATAGTTACACTAGAAGAATACTGACTGAATCAAATCATTATGAATTTTGGGCTCCCGAGTGGCGCAGCGGTCTAAGGCACTACAGTCCCTGGTTCGAATCCAGGTGGTGTCACATCCGGCTGTGATTGGGAATCCCATAGGGCGGCGCACAATTGGCCAAGCATCTCTGGGGTAGGCCGTCATTGTAAATAAGAATTTATTCTTAACTTCTTATGGCTGCAGGGGCAGTATTGAGTAGCTTGGATGAAAAGGTACCCGGAGGTGCCCAGAGTAAACTGCCTGCTCCTCAGTCCCAGTTGCTAATATATGCATATTATTATTAGTATTGGATGGAAAACACTCTGAAGTTTCTAAAACTGTTTGAATAATGTCTGTGAGTATAACAGAACTCATATGGCAGGCAAAAACCTGAGAAAAAAATCCAACCAGGAAGTGGGAAATTTGAGGTTTGTAGGTTTTCAACTCATTGCCTATCGAATACACAGTGGGATATGGGTCCGTTTGCACTTCCTACAGCTTACACTAGATGTCAACAGTCTGTAGAACCTTGTCTGATGCTTCTACTGTGAAGTGGGGCCGAAGGAGACGGGAATGAGTAAGGTCTGGATTGAGCTGACCATGCTCTGACAATGCGCGTTCACACGAGAGGGAGCTCTGTTCCATCGCACTTCTGAAGACAATGGAATTCTCCGGTTGAAACGTTATTGAAGATGTATGTTAAAAACATCCTAAAGATTGATTCAATACATCGTTTGACATGTTTCTACTGACTGTTACGGAACTTTTTGACATTTCGTCTGCTTTTAGTGAACGTGCTTCCTGACTTTGGATTTGTTTACCAAACACGCTGACAAAAATAGCTATTTGGACATAAATTATGGACATTACCGAACAAAACTAACATTTCTTGTGGGAGTCCTGGGAGTGCATTCCGACGAAGATCAGCAAAGTTAAGTGAACATTTAAAATGCTATACATGAGTTTTGTTGACTGCACAATTTGGCAGGTAACTGTGGCTGAACGCTGTTCTCAGATTATTGAATATTGTGCTTTTACCGTAAAGCTGTTTGAAATTTGACACAGCGGTTGCATTAAGAACAAGTGTATCTTTAATTCTATGTAAAACATGTATCTTTCATCAAAGTTTATGATGAGTATTTCTGTTATTTGATGTGGCTCTCTGCAATTTCTCCAGATATTTTGGAGGCAATTCTGAACATGGCACCAATGTAAACTGAGGTTTTTGGATATAAATATGAACTTTATCGAACAAAACATATATGTATTGTGTAACATGAAGTCCTATGAGTGTCATCTGATGAAGATCATCAAAGGTTAGTGATTCATTTTATCTCTATTTCTGCTTTTTGTGACTCCTGTCTTTGGTTGGAAAAATGGCTGTGTTTTTCTGTGATTTTGCGGTGACCTAACATAATCGTTTGTGGTGCTTTCGCTGTAAAGCCTTTTTGAATTCAGACACTGTGGTGGGATTAACAAGAAGTGTATCTTTAAAATGGTGTGAAATACTTGTATGCTTGAGGAATTGTAATTATGAGATTTCTGTTGTTTGAATTTGGCGCCCTGCACTTTCACTGGCTGATGTCATATTGATCCCGTTAACGGGACTTCAGCCATAAGAAGTTTTTTAACTGACTTGCCTAGTTAAATAAAGGTTCAATAATGTTGAACTGGATGCTGATAAACTGAAACCAATAAGGTCTAGTCTCTAGGTAAAAACTGATAGGGGATCTCACCATGTAAATAGACTGTCCCCTGGTCCACACTACACTAGTACTGGGGGAAACTGAGCTCAACACTGTCCCCTGGTCTGTCCCCTGGTCAACACTACATTAGTACTGGGGGAAACTGAGCTCAACACTGTCCCCTGGTCTGTCCCCTGGTCCACACTACACTAGTACTGGGGAAACTGAGCTCAACACTGTCCCCTGGTCTGTCCCCTGGTCCACACTACACTAGTACTGGGGAAACTGAGCTCAACACTGTCCCCTGGTCTGTCCCCTGGTCAACACTACACTAGTACTGGGGAAACTGAGCTCAACACTGTCCCCTGGTCTGTCCCCTGGTCAACACTACACTAGTACTGGGGAAACTGAGCTCAACACTGTCCCCTGGTCAACACTACACTAGTACTGGGGGAAACTGAGCTCAACACTGTCCCCTGGTCAACACTACACTAGTACTGGGGGGGAACTGAGCTCAACACTGTCCCCTGGTCAACACTACACTAGTACTGGGGAAACTGAGCTCAACACTGTCCCCTGGTCAACACTACACTAGTACTGGGGGAAACTGAGCTCAACACTGTCCCCTGGTCAACACTACACTAGTACTGGGGGAAACTGAGCTCAACACTGTCCCCTGGTCTGTCCCCTGGTCCACACTACACTAGTACTGGGGGAAACTGAGCTCAACACTGTCCCCTGGTCCACACTACACTAGTACTGGGGGAAACTGAGCTCAACACTGTCCCCTGGTCTGTCCCCTGGTCCACACTACACTAGTACTGGGGGAAACTGAGACCAACACTGTCCCCTGGTCCACACTACACTAGTACTGGGGAAACTGAGCTTAACACTGTCCCCTGGTCTGTCCCCTGGTCAACACTACACTAGTACTGGGGAAACTGAGCTTAACACTGTCCCCTGGTCAACACTACACTAGTACTGGGGGAAACTGAGATCAACACTGTCCCCTGGTCCACACTACACTAGTACTGGGGGAAACTGAGCTCAACACTGTCCACTGGTCTGTCCCCTGGTCCACACTACACTAGTACTGGGGAAACTGAGCTCAACACTGTCCCCTGGTCAACACTACATTAGTACTGGGGGAAACTGAGCTCAACACTGTCCCCTGGTCTGTCCCCTGGTCAACACTACACTAGTACTGGGGAACTGAGATCAACACTGTCCCCTGGTCAACACTACACTAGTACTGGGGAAACTCAGCTCAACACTGTCCCCTGGTCCACACTACACTAGTACTGGGGGAAACTGAGCTCAACACTGTCCCCTGGTCAACACTACACTAGTACTGGGGGAAACTGAGGTCAACACTGTCCCCTGGTCTGTCCCCTGGTCCACACTACACTAGTACTGGGGAAACTGAGCTCAACACTGTCCCCTGGTCAACACTACATTAGTACTGGGGAAACTGAGACCAACACTGTCCCCTGGTCTGTCCCCTGGTCAACACTACACTAGTATGGGGGAATTGATCTCAAAATTGTTCCCTGGTCAACACTACACTAGTACTGGGGGAAACTGAGATCAACACTGTCCCCTGGTCCACACTACACTAGTACTGGGGGAAACTGAGCTCAACACTGTCCACTGGTCTGTCCCCTGGTCCACACTACACTAGTACTGGGGAAACTGAGCTCAACACTGTCCCCTGGTCAACACTACATTAGTACTGGGGGAAACTGAGCTCAACACTGTCCCCTGGTCTGTCCCCTGGTCAACACTACACTAGTACTGGGGAACTGAGATCAACACTGTCCCCTGGTCAACACTACACTAGTACTGGGGAAACTCAGCTCAACACTGTCCCCTGGTCCACACTACACTAGTACTGGGGGAAACTGAGCTCAACACTGTCCCCTGGTCAACACTACACTAGTACTGGGGGAAACTGAGGTCAACACTGTCCCCTGGTCTGTCCCCTGGTCCACACTACACTAGTACTGGGGAACTGAGATCAACACTGTCCCCTGGTCAACACTACATTAGTACTGGGGAAACTGAGACCAACACTGTCCCCTGGTCTGTCCCCTGGTCAACACTACACTAGTATGGGGGAATTGATCTCAAAATTGTTCCCTGGTCAACACTACACTAGTACTGGGGGAAACTGAGCTCAACACTGTCCCCTGGTCTGTCCCCTGGTCAACACTACATTAGTACTGGGGGAAACTGAGATCAACACTGTCCCCTGGTCTGTCCCCTGGTCCACACTACACTAGTACTGGGGGAAACTGAGATCAACACTGTCTCCTGGTCCACACTACACTAGTACTGGGGGAAACTGAGCTCCACACTGTCCCCTGGTCAACACTACACTAGTACTGGGGGAAACTGAGCTCCACACTGTCCCCTGGTCAACACTACACTAGTACTGGGGGAAACTGAGCTCCACACTGTCCCCTGGTCAACACTACACTAGTACAGGGAACTGAGCTCAACACTGTCCCCTGGTCAACACTACACTAGTACTGGGGGAAACTGAGCTCAACACTGTCCCCTGGTCTGTCCCCTGGTCAACACTACATTAGTACTGGGGGAAACTGAGCTCAACACTGTCCCCTGGTCCACACTACACTAGTACTGGGGGAAACTGAGCTCAACACTGTCCCCTGGTCCACACTACACTAGTACTGGGGAAACTGAGCTCAACACTGTCCCCTGGTCTGTCCCCTGGTCAACACTACATTAGTACTGGGAAACTGAGCTCAACACTGTCCCCTGGTCCACACTACACTAGTACTGGGGAAACTGAGCTCAACACTGTCCCCTGGTCTGTCCCCTGGTCAACACTACACTAGTACTGGGGAAACTGAGCTCAACACTGTCCCCTGGTCCACACTACACTAGTACTGGGGAAACTGAGCTCAACACTGTCCCCTGGTCTGTCCCCTGGTCAACACTACATTAGTACTGGGAAACTGAGCTCAACACTGTCCCCTGGTCCACACTACACTAGTACTGGGGAAACTGAGCTCAACACTGTCCCCTGGTCTGTCCCCTGGTCAACACTACACTAGTACTGGGGAAACTGAGGTCAACACTGTCCCCTGGTCTGTCCCCTGGTCAACACTACACTAGTTAGTACTGGGGGAAACTGAGCTCAACACTGTCCCCTGGTCTGTGTCCCCTGGTCAACACTACATTAGTTAGTACTGGGGAAACTGAGGTCAACACTGTCCCCTGGTCTGTCCCCTGGTCAACACTACACTAGTACTGGGGGAAACTGAGCTCCACACTGTCCCCTGGTCAACACTACACTAGTACTGGGGGAAACTGAGCTCCACACTGTCCCCTGGTCAACACTACACTAGTACAGGGAACTGAGCTCAACACTGTCCCCTGGTCAACACTACACTAGTACTGGGGGAAACTGAGCTCAACACTGTCCCCTGGTCTGTCCCCTGGTCAACACTACATTAGTACTGGGGGAAACTGAGCTCAACACTGTCCCCTGGTCCACACTACACTAGTACTGGGGGAAACTGAGCTCAACACTGTCCCCTGGTCCACACTACACTAGTACTGGGGAAACTGAGCTCAACACTGTCCCCTGGTCTGTCCCCTGGTCAACACTACATTAGTACTGGGAAACTGAGCTCAACACTGTCCCCTGGTCCACACTACACTAGTACTGGGGAAACTGAGCTCAACACTGTCCCCTGGTCAACACTACACTAGTACTGGGGAAACTGAGGTCAACACTGTCCCCTGGTCTGTCCCCTGGTCAACACTACACTAGTTAGTACTGGGGGAAACTGAGCTCAACACTGTCCCCTGGTCTGTGTCCCCTGGTCAACACTACATTAGTTAGTACTGGGGAAACTGAGGTCAACACTGTCCCCTGGTCTGTCCCCTGGTCAACACTACACTAGTTAGTACTGGGGGGAACTGAGCTCAACACTGTCCCCTGGTCAACACTACATTAGTACTGGGGGGAACTGAGCTCAACACTGTCCCCTGGTCCATCAGCATATTGTGTATTACAGAAATGGACACCTGTGGAACCCAACCAACAGCCATGACCCACAGAGAAGCAGATATTGTGTTGTAATAGACAGTATGTGGGACACCATGGTTCTAATGAGTAATGGTTAGACACCAACACACTGGGACACTTCTAGAGAAAACTAACTAACACCAGCTTTAAGTAGATCAGATTCACAGAGGTTTGTTTAAAGCACATTTCTGAATCAAATATCAGTCAGTAAAGTTGGTATAATAAATGGTCTGGAAGAGGGGGAACAACATGATGGAGAGAATATGAAGGAGAGAGGGAAAAAACTGATGGAGAGAACATGGTGGAAAGAGGGAGGATAAGCTTTCAGAGGAGAGGACAAAATGGGGGCGTAATGGAGGAAGCACAGAGAGAGAGGGAGAGAGTGAGCAGAGAGAAAGAGAGAGCAGAGAGAGAGCTAGAACAGATGATTGCATGGAATGAAAGAGGGATTGAGGGGGGAGGGAAGGGAGGAGATAAAGAGAACAGGGGAGGGAGGGAGGGAGTGAAATGGTGGAGTGAGGGAGAAGGAAAATGAGAGGCAGCAACAGTGGGGGAAGGGAGAATGGTAGAGAGAGAGAAAGAGAGAAAGAGAGGAGATGGGGGAAGGGAGCAATGTGAGAGAGAAAGAGAACGGGAGGGGCAGGGTGCAACGTGAGAGGGAGGGAGGGAATGCAGAGAGAGAGGGAGGGGAGAGAGCAAAGGAGGGAGGGATGGAGGGAGGGGAGGGAGCAAAGGAGAGGGAGGGAGGGAGAGCGCAATAGAGAGAGGAAGGAGGGAGGGAGGAGGAAGGGAGTGAGTGAGATGGAAACCGAGAGCAAAAGAGAGAGAAAACAAGAGCGAGAGACAAAGACAGAGACAGAGACAGAGAGAGAAAGAGAGAGAGAGAGAGAGGGAGAATGAGAGAAGGACAGAGCAAAGAGGAACAGAAAGAGAGAGAGGGGGAAGGGAAAGAGAGAGAGAGGGGGAGAATGATAGAAGGACAGAGCAAAGAGGAACAGAAAGAGAGAGAGGGGGAAGGGAACGAGAGAGAGAGAGAGAGGGGGAAGGGAAAGAGAGAGAGAAACATATAGAAAGAGGATAGATAAGTCTTGCTCCACTATGTGTTGTTACACAAACATGGCTACAACAAAACAGTTGAATACACAGACAGCTTGACAATATTAGTTTCATCAGTGTATTCAAGAATTCTACTATGTTAACCCCCTGTATCTTCATACCCATGAGAGACTAAATGTTATGGAGTCTGAACCATGTTAGCCTATGGTCACCTAGCCAGGTATAGACCCCGTCACCTAGCCAGGTATAGACCCCGTCA